>NW_027514683.1:0-141120 GCF_048772815.1 Callospermophilus lateralis | reverse complement strand
TATTTCGGAAACTCGATATTTCTTAGAAGCTTGGCAACCCATCTCAATGAAAGTGCTTTTCCACAGTCTGTTCCTAGGGCTACATGAAGAGGAAATAAACCAGAGAGAGAAAACTGAGAACTCCTTTATTTTGTCAAGTTTCAAAGAGCTACTACAAACCATGTTGGATTTAGAGTTCCAAATTCATCTATCTGTATAGGAGAGAACAGAGGGAAACCTAAATATAAAAACTGCTACTGTACACGAACGCTTTAACCTAGAAGAACTAAATTTGGTGAGCAAAGTGGGATTTGTGTACTGATCATTAGCAACAAGTATCATCAAGATTGGGTGAAAAAATATTTGCTGGTATTTCGGAAACTCGTTATTTCTTAGAAGCTTGCAACCCCTCTCAATGTAAGTGCTTTTCCACAGTCTGTGCCTAGGGCTACTTGAAGAGGAAACAAACCATAGAGACAAAACTGAGTACTCCTTTATTTTGTCAAGTTTCAAGGAGCTACTACAAAGCATGTTGGATTTAGAGTTCCCAATTCATCTAATTATATAGGAGAGAACAGAGGGAGACCTAAATATAAAAACTGCTACGGTAGACGAACGCTTCAACCTAGAAGAACAAAATTTGGTAAGCCAAGTGGGATTTGTGTACTGATCATTACCACCAAGTATCATCAAGATTGGGTGAAAAAATATTTGCTGGTATTTCGGAAACTTTTTATATCTTAGAAGCTTGGCAGCCCCTCTCAATGAAAGTGCTTTTCCACAGTCTGTGCCTAGGGCTACTTGAAGAGGAAACAAACCATAGAGACAAATCTGAGAACTCCTTTATTTTGTCAAGTTTCAAAGAGCTACTACAAACCAGGTTGGATTTAGAGTTCCAAATTCATCTATCTATATAGGAGAGAACAGAGAGAAACCTAAATATAAAAACTGCTACTGTAGACGAACGCTTCAACCTAGAAGAACAAAATTTGGTGAGCCAAGTGGGATTTGTGTACTGATCATTACCACCAAGTATCAACAAGATTGTGTGAAAAATATTTGCTGGTATTTCGGAAAATCGTTATTTCTTAGAAGCTTGACAACCCATCTCAATGAAAGTGCTTTCCACAGTCTGTGCCTAGGGCTACTTTAAAAGGAAACAAACCAGAGAGAGAAAACTGAGAACTCCTTTATTTTGTCAAGTTTCAAAGAGCTACTACAAACCATGTTGGATTTAGAGTTCCAAATTCATCTATCTGTATAGGAGAGAACAGAGGGAAACCTAAATATAAAAACTGCTACTGTACATGAACGCTTCAACCTAGAAGAACTAAATTTGGTGAGCAAAGTGGGATTTGTGTACTGATCATTAGCAACAAGTATCATCAAGATTGGGTGAAAAAATATTTGCTGGTATTTCGGAAACTCGTTATTTCTTAGAAGCTTGGCAACCCCTCTCAATGAAAGTGCTTTTCCACAGTCTGTGCCTAGGGCTACTTGAAGAGGAAACAAACCATAGAGACAAAACTGAGAACTCCTTTATTTTGTCAAGTTTCAAGGAGCTACTACAAACATGTTGGATTTAGAGTTCCCAATTCATCTATCTATATAGGAGAGAACAGAGGGAGACCTAAATATAAAAACTGCTACTGTAGACGAACGCTTCAACCTAGAAGAACAAAATTTGGTAAGCCAAGTGGGATTAGTGTACTGATCATTACGACCAAGTATCATCAAGATTGGGTGAAAAAATATTTGCTGGTATTTCGGAAACTCGTTATATCTTAGAAGCTTGGCAGCCCCTCTCAATGAAAGTGCTTTTCCACAGTCTGTGCCTAGGGCTACTTGAAGAGGAAACAAACCATAGCGACAAAACTGAGAACTCCTTTATTTTGTCAAGTTTCAAAGAGCTACTACAAACCATGTTGGATTTAGAGTTCCAAATTCATCTATCTATATGGGAGAGAACAGAGGGAAACCTAAATATAAAACCTGCTACTGTAGACGAACGCTTCAACCTAGAAGAACAAAATTTGGTGAGCCAAGTGGGATTTGTGTACTGATCATTACGACCAAGTATCATCAAGATTGGGTGAAAAAATATTTGCTGGTATTTCGGAAACTCGTTATATCTTAGAAGCTTGGCAGCCCCTCTCAATGAAAGTGCTTTTCCACAGTCTGTGCCTAGGGCTACTTGAAGAGGAAACAAACCATAGCGACAAAACTGAGAACTCCTTTATTTTGTCAAGTTTCAAAGAGCTACTACAAACCATGTTGGATTTAGAGTTCCAAATTCATCTATCTATATGGGAGAGAACAGAGGGAAACCTAAATATAAAACCTGCTACTGTAGACGAACGCTTCAACCTAGAAGAACAAAATTTGGTGAGCCAAGTGGGATTTGTGTACTGATCATTAGCAACCAGTATCATCAAGATTGGGTGAAAAAATATTTGCTGGTATTATGGAAACTCGTTATTTCTTTGAAGCTTGGCAACCCATCTCAATGAAAGTGCTTTTCCAGAGTCTGCGCCTAGGGCTACTTGAAGAAGAAACAAACCATAGAGACAAAACTCAGAACTCCTTTATTTTGTCAAGTTTCAAAGAGCTACTACAATCCATGTTGGATTTAGAGTTCCAAATTCATCTATCTATATAGGAGAGAACAGAGAGAAACATAAATATAAGAACTGCTACTGTAGACGAACGCTTCAACCTAGAAGAACAAAATTTGGTGACCAAGTGGGATCTGTGTACTGATCATTACCACCAAGTATCATCAAGATTGGGAGAAAAAATATTTGCTGGTATTTCGGAAACTCGTTATTTCTTAGAAGCTTGGAAACCCCTCTCAATGAAATTGCTTTCCACAGTCTGTGCCTAGGGCTACTTGAAGAGGAAACAAACCATAGATACAAAACTGAGAACTCCTTTATTTTGTCAAGTTTCAAAGAGCTACTACAAACCATGTTGGATTTAGAGTTCCAAATTCATCTCTCTGTATAGGAGAGAACAGAGGGAAACCTAAATATAAAAACTGCTACTGTACACGAACGCTTCAACCTAGAAGAACAAATTTGGTAAGCCAAGTGGGATTTGTGTACTGATCATTACCACCAAGTATCATCAAGATTGGTTGAAAAAAAATATTTGCTGGTATTTCGGAAACTCGTTATTTCTTAGAAACTTGGGAACCCCTCTCAATGAAAGTGATTTTCCACAGTCTGTGCCTAGGGCTTCTTGAAAAGGAAACAAACCATAGAGACAAATCTGAGACCTCCTTTATTTTGTCAAGTTTCAAAGAGGTACTACAAACCATGTTGTATTTAGAGTTCCAAATTCATCTATCTATATGGGAGAGAACAGAGAGAAACCTAAATATAAAAACTGCTACTGTAGACGAACGCTTCAACCTAGAAGAACAAAATTTGGTGAGCCAAGTGGGATTTCTGTACTGATCATTACCACCAAGTATCAACAAGATTGTGTGAAAAATATTTGCTGGTATTTCGGAAACTCGTTATTTCTTAGAAGCTTGACAACCCATCTCAATGAAAGTGCTTTCCTAGTCTGTGCCTAGGGCTACTTTAAAAGGAAACAAACCAGAGAGAGAAAACTGAGAACTCCTTTATTTTGTCAAGTTTCAAAGAGCTACTACAAACCATGTTGGATTTAGAGTTCCAAATTCATCTATCTGTATAGAAGAGAACAGAGGGAAACCTAAATATAAAAACTGCTACTGTACACGAACGCTTCAACCTAGAAGAACTAAATTTGGTGAGCAAAGTGGGATTTGTGTACTGATCATTAGCAACAAGTATCATCAAGATTGGGTGAAAAAATATTTGCTGGTATTTCGGAAACTCGTTATTTCTTAGAAGCTTGGCAACCCCTCTCAATGAAAGTGCTTTTCCACAGTCTGTGCCTAGGGCTACTTGAAGAGGAAACAAACCATAGAGACAAAACTGAGAACTCCTTTATTTTGTCAAGTTTCAAGGAGCTACTACAAAGCATGTTGGATTTAGAGTTCCCAATTCATCAGTCTATATAGGAGAGAACAAATGGAAACCTAAATATAAAAACTGCTACTGTACACGAATGCTTCATCCTAGATGAACAAAAATTGGTGAGCCAAGTGGGATTTGTGTGCTGATCATTACCACCAAGTATCATCAAGTTTGGGTGAAAAAATATTTGCTGGTATTTCGGAAACTCGATATTTCTTAGAAGCTTGGCAACCCATCTCAATGAAAGTGCTTTTCCACAGTCTGTTCCTAGGGCTACATGAAGAGGAAACAAACCAGAGAGACAAAACTGAGAACTCCTTTATTTTGTCAAGTTTCAAAGAGCTACTACAAACCATGTTGGATTTAGAGTTCCAAATTCATCTATCTGTATAGGAGAGAACAGAGGGAAACCTAAATATAAAAACTGCTACTGTACACGAACGCTTCAACCTAGAAGAACTAAATTTGGTGAGCAAAGTGGGATTTGTGTACTGATCATTACCACCACGTATCATCAAGATTGGGTGAAAAAATATTTGCTGGTATTTCGGAAACTCGTTATTTCTTAGAAGCTTTGCAACCCCTCTCAATGAAAGTGCTTTTCCACAGTCTGTGCCTAGGGCTACTTGAAGAGGAAACAAACCATAGCGACAAAACTGAGAACTCCTTATTTTGTCAAATTTCAAAGAGCTACTACAAACCATGTTGGATTTAGAGTTCCAAATTCATCTATCTATATGGGAGAGAACAGAGGGAAACCTAAATATAAAACCTGCTACTGTAGACGAACGCTTCAACCTAGAAGAACAAAATTTGGTGAGCCAAGTGGGATTTGTGTACTGATCATTAGCAACCAGTATCATCAAGATTGGGTGAAAAAATATTTGCTGGTATTATGGAAACTCGTTATTTCTTAGAAGCTTGGCAACCCATCTCAATGAAAGTGCTTCCACAGTCTGTGCCTAGGGCTACTTGAAGAGGAAACAAACCATAGAGACAAAACTGAGAACTCCTTATTTTGTCAAGTTTCAAAGAGCTACTACAAACCATGTTGGATTTAGAGTTACAAATTCATATATCTATATAGGAGAGAACAGAGGGAAACCTAAATATAAAAACTTCTACTGTAGGCGAACGCTTCAACCTAGAAGAACACAATTTGGTGAGCCAAGTGGGATTTGTGTACTCATCATTGGCAACCAGTATCATCAAGATTGGGTGAAGAAATATTTGCTGGTACTTCGGAAACTCGTTATTTCTTAGAAGCTTGGCAACCCCTCTCAATGAAAGTGCTTTTCCAGAGTCTGCGCCTAGGGCTACTTGAAGAAGAAACAAACCATAGAGACAAAACTCAGAACTCCTTTATTTTGTCAAGTTTCAAAGAGCTACTACAATCCATGTTGGATTTAGAGTTCCAAATTCATCTATCTATATAGGAGAGAACAGAGAGAAACATAAATATAAAAACTGCTACTGTAGACGAACGCTTCAACCTAGAAGAACAAAATTTGGTGACCAAGTGGGATCTGTGTACTGATCATTACCACCAAGTATCATCAAGATTGGGAGAAAAAATATTTGCTGGTATTTCGGAAACTCGTTATTTCTTAGAAGCTTGGAAACCCCTCTCAATGAAATTGCTTTCCACAGTCTGTGCCTAGGGCTACTTGAAGAGGAAACAAACCAGAGAGACAAAACTGAGAACTCCTTTATTTTGTCAAGTTTCAAAGAGCTACTACAAACCATGTTGGATTTAGAGTTCCAAATTCATCTCTCTGTATAGGAGAGAACAGAGGGAAACCTAAATATAAAAACTGCTACTGTACACGAACGCTTCAACCTAGAAGAACAAAATTTGTTAAGCCAAGTGGGATTTGTGTACTGATCATTACCACCAAGTATCATCAAGATTGGTTGAAAAAAAAATATTTGCTGGTATTTCGGAAACTCGTTATTTCTTAGAAACTTGGGAACCCCTCTCAATGAAAGTGATTTTCCACAGTCTGTGCCTAGGGCTTCTTGAAAAGGAAACAAACCATAGAGACAAATCTGAGACCTCCTTTATTTTGTCAAGTTTCAAAGAGGTACTACAAACCATGTTGGATTTAGAGTTCCAAATTCATCTATCTATATGGGAGAGAACAGAGAGAAACCTAAATATAAAAACTGCTACTGTAGACGAACGCTTCAACCTAGAAGAACAAAATTTGGTGAGCCAAGTGGGATTTGTGTACTGATCATTACCACCAAGTATCAACAAGATTGTGTGAAAAATATTTGCTGGTATTTCGGAAACTCGTTATTTCTTAGAAGCTTGACAACCCATCTCAATGAAAGTGCTTTCCACAGTCTGTGCCTAGGGCTACTTTAAAAGGAAACAAACCAGAGAGAGAAAACTGAGAACTCCTTTATTTTGTCAAGTTTCAAAGAGCTACTACAAACCATGTTGGATTTAGAGTTCCAAATTCATCTATCTGTATAGAAGAGAACAGAGGGAAACCTAAATATAAAAACTGCTACTGTACACGAACGCTTCAATCTAGAAGAACTAAATTTGGTGAGCAAAGTGGGATTTGTGTACTGATCATTAGCAACAAGTATCATCAAGATTGGGTGAAAAAATATTTGCTGGTATTTCGGAAACTCGTTATTTCTTAGAAGCTTGGCAACCCCTCTCAATGAAAGTGCTTTTCCACAGTCTGTGCCTAGGGCTACTTGAAGAGGAAACAAACCATAGAGACAAAACTGAGAACTCCTTTATTTTGCCAAGTTTCAAGGAGCTACTACAAAGCATGTTGGATTTAGAGTTCCCAATTCATCTATCTATATAGGAGAGAACAGAGGGAGACCTAAATATAAAAACTGCTACTGTAGACGAACGCTTCAACCTAGAAGAACAAAATTTGGTAAGCCAAGTGGGATTAGTGTACTGATCATTACGACCAAGTATCATCAAGATTGGGTGAAAAAATATTTGCTGGTATTTCGGAAACTCGTTATATCTTAGAAGCTTGGCAGCCCCTCTCAATGAAAGTGCTTTTCCACAGTCTGTGCCTAGGGCTACTTGAAGAGGAAACAAACCATAGAGACAAATCTGAGAACTCCTTTATTTTGTCAAGTTTCAAAGAGCTACTACAAACCATGTTGGATTTAGAGTTCCAAATTCATCTATCTATATAGGAGAGAACAGAGAGAAACCTAAATATAAAAACTGCTACTGTAGACGAACGCTTCAACCTAGAAGAACAAAATTTGGTGAGCCAAGTGGGATTTGTGTACTGATCATTACCACCAAGTATCAACAAGATTGTGTGAAAAATATTTGCTGGTATTTCCGAAACTCGTTATTTCTTAGAAACTTGACAACCCATCTCAATGAAAGTGCTTTCCACAGTCTGTGCCTAGGGCTACTTTAAAAGGAAACAAACCATAGAGACAAAACTGAGAACTCCTTTATTTTGACAAGTTTCAAAGAGCTACTACAAACCATGTTTGATTTAGAGTTCCAAATTCATCTGTCTATATAGGAGAGAACAGAGGGAAACCTAAATATATAAACTGCTACTGTACACGAATGCTTCATCCTAGATGAACAAAAATTGGTTAGCCAAGTGGGATTTGTGTGCTGATCATTACCACCAAGTATCATCAAGTTTGGGTGAAAAAATATTTGCTGGTATTTCGGAAACTCGATATTTCTTAGAAGCTTGGCAACCCATCTCAATGAAAGTGCTTTTCCACAGTCTGTTCCTAGGGCTACATGAAGAGGAAACAAACCAGAGAGAGAAAACTGAGAACTCCTTTATTTTGTCAAGTTTCAAAGAGCTACTACAAACCATGTTGGATTTAGAGTTCCAAATTCATCTATCTGTATAGGAGAGAACAGAGGGAAACCTAAATATAAAAACTGCTACTGTACACGAACGCTTTAACCTAGAAGAACTAAATTTGGTGAGCAAAGTGGGATTTGTGTACTGATCATTAGCAACAAGTATCATCAAGATTGGGTGAAAAAATATTTGCTGGTATTTCGGAAACTCGTTATTTCTTAGAAGCTTGCAACCCCTCTCAATGAAAGTGCTTTTCCACAGTCTGTGCCTAGGGCTACTTGAAGAGGAAACAAACCATAGAGACAAAACTGAGTACTCCTTTATTTTGTCAAGTTTCAAGGAGCTACTACAAAGCATGTTGGATTTAGAGTTCCCAATTCATCTAATTATATAGGAGAGAACAGAGGGAGACCTAAATATAAAAACTGCTACGGTAGACGAACGCTTCAACCTAGAAGAACAAAATTTGGTAAGCCAAGTGGGATTTGTGTACTGATCATTACCACCAAGTATCATCAAGATTGGGTGAAAAAATATTTGCTGGTATTTCGGAAACTTTTTATATCTTAGAAGCTTGGCAGCCCCTCTCAATGAAAGTGCTTTTCCACAGTCTGTGCCTAGGGCTACTTGAAGAGGAAACAAACCATAGAGACAAATCTGAGAACTCCTTTATTTTGTCAAGTTTCAAAGAGCTACTACAAACCAGGTTGGATTTAGAGTTCCAAATTCATCTATCTATATAGGAGAGAACAGAGAGAAACCTAAATATAAAAACTGCTACTGTAGACGAACGCTTCAACCTAGAAGAACAAAATTTGGTGAGCCAAGTGGGATTTGTGTACTGATCATTACCACCAAGTATCAACAAGATTGTGTGAAAAATATTTGCTGGTATTTCGGAAAATCGTTATTTCTTAGAAGCTTGACAACCCATCTCAATGAAAGTGCTTTCCACAGTCTGTGCCTAGGGCTACTTTAAAAGGAAACAAACCAGAGAGAGAAAACTGAGAACTCCTTTATTTTGTCAAGTTTCAAAGAGCTACTACAAACCATGTTGGATTTAGAGTTCCAAATTCATCTATCTGTATAGGAGAGAACAGAGGGAAACCTAAATATAAAAACTGCTACTGTACATGAACGCTTCAACCTAGAAGAACTAAATTTGGTGAGCAAAGTGGGATTTGTGTACTGATCATTAGCAACAAGTATCATCAAGATTGGGTGAAAAAATATTTGCTGGTATTTCGGAAACTCGTTATTTCTTAGAAGCTTGGCAACCCCTCTCAATGAAAGTGCTTTTCCACAGTCTGTGCCTAGGGCTACTTGAAGAGGAAACAAACCATAGAGACAAAACTGAGAACTCCTTTATTTTGTCAAGTTTCAAGGAGCTACTACAAAGCATGTTGGATTTAGAGTTCCCAATTCATCTATCTATATAGGATAGAACAGAGGGAGACCTAAATATAAAAACTGCTACTGTAGACGAACGCTTCAACCTAGAAGAACAAAATTTGGTAAGCCAAGTGGGATTAGTGTACTGATCATTACGACCAAGTATCATCAAGATTGGGTGAAAAAATATTTGCTGGTATTTCGGAAACTCGTTATATCTTAGAAGCTTGGCAGCCCCTCTCAATGAAAGTGCTTTTCCACAGTCTGTGCCTAGGGCTACTTGAAGAGGAAACAAACCATAGAGACAAATCTGAGAACTCCTTTATTTTGTCAAGTTTCAAAGAGCTACTACAAACCATGTTGGATTTAGAGTTCCAAATTCATCTATCTATATAGGAGAGAACAGAGAGAAACCTAAATATAAAAACTGCTACTGTAGACGAACGCTTCAACCTAGAAGAACAAAATTTGGTGAGGCAAGTGGGATTTGTGTACTGATCATTACCACCAAGTATCAACAATATTGTGTGAAAAATATTTGCTGGTATTTCAGAAACTCGTTATTTCTTAGAAGCTTGACAACCCATCTCAATGAAAGTGCTTTCCACAGTCTGTGCCTAGGGCTACATTAAAAGGAAACAAACCATAGAGACAAAACTGAGAACTCCTTTATTTTGCCAATTTCAAAGAGCTACTACAAACCATGTTGGATTTAGAGTTCCAAATTCATCTATCTATATAGGAGAGAACAGAGGGAAACCTAAATATAAAAACTGCTACTGTACACGAACTCTTCAACCTAGAAGAACTAAATTTGGTGAGCAAAGTGGGATTTGTGTACTGATCATTAGCAACAAGTATCATCAAGATTGGGTGAAAAAATATTTGCTGGTATTTCGGAAACTCGTTATTTCTTAGAAGCTTGCAACCCCTCTCAATGAAAGTGCTTTTCCACAGTCTGTGCCTAGGGCTACTTGAAGAGGAAACAAACCATAGAGACAAAACTGAGTACTCCTTTATTTTGTCAAGTTTCAAGGAGCTACTACAAAGCATGTTGGATTTAGAGTTCCCAATTCATCTAATTATATAGGAGAGAACAGAGGGAGACCTAAATATAAAAACTGCTACGGTAGACGAACGCTTCAACCTAGAAGAACAAAATTTGGTAAGCCAAGTGGGATTTGTGTACTGATCATTACCACCAAGTATCATCAAGATTGGGTGAAAAAATATTTGCTGGTATTTCGGAAACTTTTTATATCTTAGAAGCTTGGCAGCCCCTCTCAATGAAAGTGCTTTTCCACAGTCTGTGCCTAGGGCTACTTGAAGAGGAAACAAACCATAGAGACAAATCTGAGAACTCCTTTATTTTGTCAAGTTTTAAAGAGCTACTACAAACCAGGTTGGATTTAGAGTTCCAAATTCATCTATCTATATAGGAGAGAACAGAGAGAAACCTAAATATAAAAACTGCTACTGTAGACGAACGCTTCAACCTAGAAGAACAAAATTTGGTGAGCCAAGTGGGATTTTTGTACTGATCATTACCACCAAGTATCAACAAGATTGTGTGAAAAATATTTGCTGGTATTTCGGAAAATCGTTATTTCTTAGAAGCTTGACAACCCATCTCAATGAAAGTGCTTTCCACAGTCTGTGCCTAGGGCTACTTTAAAAGGAAACAAACCAGAGAGAGAAAACTGAGAACTCCTTTATTTTGTCAAGTTTCAAAGAGCTACTACAAACCATGTTGGATTTAGAGTTCCAAATTCATCTATCTGTATAGGAGAGAACAGAGGGAAACCTAAATATAAAAACTGCTACTGTACATGAACGCTTCAACCTAGAAGAACTAAATTTGGTGAGCAAAGTGGGATTTGTGTACTGATCATTAGCAACAAGTATCATCAAGATTGGGTGAAAAAATATTTGCTGGTATTTCGGAAACTCGTTATTTCTTAGAAGCTTGGCAACCCCTCTCAATGAAAGTGCTTTTCCACAGTCTGTGCCTAGGGCTACTTGAAGAGGAAACAAACCATAGAGACAAAACTGAGAACTCCTTTATTTTGTCAAGTTTCAAGGAGCTACTACAAAGCATGTTGGATTTAGAGTTCCCAATTCATCTATCTATATAGGAGAGAACAGAGGGAGACCTAAATATAAAAACTGCTACTGTAGACGAACGCTTCAACCTAGAAGAACAAAATTTGGTAAGCCAAGTGGGATTAGTGTACTGATCATTACGACCAAGTATCATCAAGATTGGGTGAAAAAATATTTGCTGGTATTTCGGAAACTCGTTATATCCTAGAAGCTTGGCAGCCCCTCTCAATGAAAGTGCTTTTCCACAGTCTGTGCCTAGGGCTACTTGAAGAGGAAACAAACCATAGAGACAAATCTGAGAACTCCTTTATTTTGTCAAGTTTCAAAGAGCTACTACAAACCATGTTGGATTTAGAGTTCCAAATTCATCTATCTATATAGGAGAGAACAGAGAGAAACCTAAATATAAAAACTGCTACTGTAGACGAACGCTTCAACCTAGAAGAACAAAATTTGGTGAGGCAAGTGGGATTTGTGTACTGATCATTACCACCAAGTATCAACAATATTGTGTGAAAAATATTTGCTGGTATTTCAGAAACTCGTTATTTCTTAGAAGCTTGACAACCCATCTCAATGAAAGTGCTTTCCACAGTCTGTGCCTAGGGCTACATTAAAAGGAAACAAACCATAGAGACAAAACTGAGAACTCCTTTATTTTGCCAATTTCAAAGAGCTACTACAAACCATGTTGGATTTAGAGTTCCAAATTCATCTATCTATATAGGAGAGAACAGAGGGAAACCTAAATATAAAAACTGCTACTGTACACGAACTCTTCAACCTAGAAGAACTAAATTTGGTGAGCAAAGTGGGATTTGTGTACTGATCATTAGCAACAAGTATCATCAAGATTGGGTGAAAAAATATTTGCTGGTATTTCGGAAACTCGTTATTTCTTAGAAGCTTGGCAACCCCTCTCATTGAAAGTGCTTTTCCACAGTCTGTGCCTAGGGCTACTTGTAGAGGAAACAAACCATAGAGACAAAACTGAGAACTCCTTTATTTAGTCAAGTTTCAAGAAGCTACTACAAAGCATGTTGGATTTAGAGTTCCAAATTCATCTTTCTATATAGGAGAGAACAGAGGGAAACCTAAATATAAAAACTGTTAGTGTAGACGAACGCTTCAACCTAGAAGAACAAAATTTGGTAAGCCAAGTGGGGTTTGTACACTAATCATTACCACCAAGTATCATCAAGTTTGGGTGAAAAAATATTTGCTGGTATTTCCGAAACTCGTTATTTCTTAGAAGCTTGGCAACCCCTTTCAATGAAAGTTCTTTTCCACAGTCTGTGCCTAGGGCTACTTGAAGAGGAAACAAAACATAGTGACAAAACTGAGAACTCCTTTATTTTGTCATGTTTCAAAGAGCTACTACAAACCATGTTGGATTTAGAGTTCCAAATTCATCTATCTATATAGGAGAGAACAGAGAGAAACCTAAATATAAAAACTGCTACTGTAGACGAACGCTTCAACCTAGAAGACCAAATTTGGTGAGCCAAGTGGGATTTGTGTACTGATCATTACCACCAAGTATCAACAAGATTGTGTGAAAAAATATTTGCTGGTATTTCGGAAACTCGATATTTGTTAGAAGCTTGACAACCCATCTCAATGACAGTGCTTTCCACAGTCTGTGCCTAGGGCTACTTGAAGAGGAAACAAACCATAGAGACAAAACTGAGAACTCCTTTCTTTTGTCAAGTTTCAAAGAGCTACTACCAACCATGTTGGATTTAGAGTTCCATATTTATCTATCTATATATGAGAGAACAGAGTGAAACCTAAATATAAAAACTGCTACTGTAGACGAACGCTTCAACCTAGAAGGACAAAATTTGGTGAGCCAAGTGGGACTTGTGTACTGATCATTACCACCACGTATCATCAAGATTGGGTGAAAATATATTTGCTGGTATTTCGGAAAATCGTTATTTCTTAGAAGCTTGGGAACCCCTCTCAATGAAAGTGCTTTTCCACAGTCTGTGCCTAGGGCTACTTGAAGAGGAAACAAACCATAGAGACAAAACTGAGAACTCCTTCATTTTGTCAAGTTTCAAGGAGCTACTACAAAGCATGTTGGATTTAGAGTTCCAAATTCATCTATCTATATAGGAGAGAACAGAGAGAAACCTAAATATAAAAACTGCTACTGTAGACGAACGCTTCAACCT
This sequence comes from Callospermophilus lateralis, assembly GCF_048772815.1. Classification (NCBI taxonomy): domain Eukaryota; kingdom Metazoa; phylum Chordata; class Mammalia; order Rodentia; family Sciuridae; genus Callospermophilus; species Callospermophilus lateralis. The sequence continues at coordinate 127,629 of NW_027514683.1, read as the reverse complement.
AGAAGAACAAAATTTGGTGAGCCAAGTGGGATTTGTGTGCTGATCATTACCACCAAGTATCAACAAGATAGTGTGAAAAAATATTTGCTGGTATTTCGGAAACTCGTTATTTCTTAGAAGCTTGGCAAACCCTCTCAATGAAAGTGCTTTTCCACAGTCTGCGCCTAGGGCTACTTGAAGAGGAAACAAACCATAGAGACAAAACTCAGAACTCCTTTATTTTGTCAAGTTTCAAAGAGGTACTACAAACCATGTTGGATTTAGAGTTCCAAATTAATCTATCTATATATGAGAGAACAGAGTGAAACCTAAATATAAAAACGGCTACTGTAGACGAACGCTTCAACCAAGAAGAACAAAATTTGGTGAGCCAAGTGGGATTTGTGTACTGATCATTAGCAACCAGTATCATCAAGATTGGGTGAAAAAATATTTGCTGGTATTATGGAAACTCGTTATTTCTTAGAAGCTTGGCAACCCATCTCAATGAAAGTGCTTCCACAGTCTGTGCCTAGGGCTACTTGAAGAGGAAACAAACCATAGAGACAAAACTGAGAACTCCTTTATTTTGTCAAGTTTCAAAGAGCTACTACAAACCATGTTGGATTTAGAGTTACAAATTCATATATCTATATAGGAGAGAACAGAGGGAAACCTAAATATAAAAACTTCTACTGTAGGCGAACGCTTCAACCTAGAAGAACACAATTTGGTGAGCCAAGTGGGATTTGTGTACTCATCATTGGCAACCAGTATCATCAAGATTGGGTGAAAAAATATTTGCTGGTACTTCGGAAACTCGTTATTTCTTAGAAGCTTGGCAACCCCTCTCAATGAAAGTGCTTTTCCAGAGTCTGCGCCTAGGGCTACTTGAAGAAGAAACAAACCATAGAGACAAAACTCAGAACTCCTTTATTTTGTCAAGTTTCAAAGAGCTACTACAATCCATGTTGGATTTAGAGTTCCAAATTCATCTATCTATATAGGAGAGAACAGAGAGAAACATAAATATAAAAACTGCTACTGTAGACGAACGATTCAACCTAGAAGAACAAAATTTGGTGACCAAGTGGGATCTGTGTACTGATCATTACCACCAAGTATCATCAAGATTGGGAGAAAAAATATTTGCTGGTATTTCGGAAACTCGTTATTTCTTAGAAGCTTGGAAACCCCTCTCAATGAAATTGCTTTCCACAGTCTGTGCCTAGGGCTACTTGAAGAGGAAACAAACCAGAGAGACAAAACTGAGAACTCCTTTATTTTGTCAAGTTTCAAAGAGCTACTACAAACCATGTTGGATTTAGAGTTCCAAATTCATCTCTCTGTATAGGAGAGAACAGAGGGAAACCTAAATATAAAAACTGCTACTGTACACGAACGCTTCAACCTAGAAGAACAAAATTTGGTAAGCCAAGTGGGATTTGTGTACTGATCATTACCACCAAGTATCATCAAGATTGGTTGAAAAAAAATATTTGCTGGTATTTCGGAAACTCGTTATTTCTTAGAAACTTGGGAACCCCTCTCAATGAAAGTGATTTTCCACAGTCTGTGCCTAGGGCTTCTTGAAAAGGAAACAAACCATAGAGACAAATCTGAGACCTCCTTTATTTTGTCAAGTTTCAAAGAGGTACTACAAACCATGTTGGATTTAGAGTTCCAAATTCATCTATCTATATGGGAGAGAACAGAGAGAAACCTAAATATAAAAACTGCTACTGTAGACGAACGCTTCAACCTAGAAGAACAAAATTTGGTGAGCCAAGTGGGATTTGTGTACTGATCATTACCACCAAGTATCAACAAGATTGTGTGAAAAATATTTGCTGGTATTTCGGAAACTCGTTATTTCTTAGAAGCTTGACAACCCATCTCAATGAAAGTGCTTTCCACAGTCTGTGCCTAGGGCTACTTTAAAAGGAAACAAACCAGAGAGAGAAAACTGAGAACTCCTTTATTTTGTCAAGTTTCAAAGAGCTACTACAAACCATGTTGGATTTAGAGTTCCAAATTCATCTATCTGTATAGAAGAGAACAGAGGGAAACCTAAATATAAAAACTGCTACTGTACACGAACGCTTCAATCTAGAAGAACTAAATTTGGTGAGCAAAGTGGGATTTGTGTACTGATCATTAGCAACAAGTATCATCAAGATTGGGTGAAAAAATATTTGCTGGTATTTCGGAAACTCGTTATTTCTTAGAAGCTTGGCAACCCCTCTCAATGAAAGTGCTTTTCCACAGTCTGTGCCTAGGGCTACTTGAAGAGGAAACAAACCATAGAGACAAAACTGAGAACTCCTTTATTTTGTCAAGTTTCAAGGAGCTACTACAAAGCATGTTGGATTTAGAGTTCCCAATTCATCTATCTATATAGGAGAGAACAGAGGGAGACCTAAATATAAAAACTGCTACTGTAGACGAACGCTTCAACCTAGAAGAACAAAATTTGGTGAGCCAAGTGGGATTTGTGTACTGATCATTACCACCAAGTATCAACACGATTGTGTGAAAAATATTTGCTGGTATTTCCGAAACTCGTTATTTCTTAGAAACTTGACAACCCATCTCAATGAAAGTGCTTTCCACAGTCTGTGCCTAGGGCTACTTTAAAAGGAAACAAACCATAGAGACAAAACTGAGAACTCCTTTATTTTGACAAGTTTCAAAGAGCTACTACAAACCATGTTTGATTTAGAGTTCCAAATTCATCTGTCTATATAGGAGAGAACAGAGGGAAACCTAAATATATAAACTGCTACTGTACACGAATGCTTCATCCTAGATGAACAAAAATTGGTTAGCCAAGTGGGATTTGTGTGCTGATCATTACCACCAAGTATCATCAAGTTTGGGTGAAAAAATATTTGCTGGTATTTCGGAAACTCGATATTTCTTAGAAGCTTGGCAACCCATCTCAATGAAAGTGCTTTTCCACAGTCTGTTCCTAGGGATACATGAAGAGGAAACAAACCAGAGAGAGAAAACTGAGAACTCCTTTATTTTGTCAAGTTTCAAAGAGCTACTACAAACCATGTTGGATTTAGAGTTCCAAATTCATCTATCTGTATAGGAGAGAACAGAGGGAAACCTAAATATAAAAACTGCTACTGTAAACGAACGCTTTAACCTAGAAGAACTAAATTTGGTGAGCAAAGTGGGATTTGTGTACTGATCATTAGCAACAAGTATCATCAAGATTGGGTGAAAAAATATTTGCTGGTATTTCGGAAACTCGTTATTTCTTAGAAGCTTGCAACCCCTCTCAATGATAGTGCTTTTCCACAGTCTGTGCCTAGGGCTACTTGAAGAGGAAACAAACCATAGAGACAAAACTGAGTACTCCTTTATTTTGTCAAGTTTCAAGGAGCTACTACAAAGCATGTTGGATTTAGAGTTCCCAATTCATCTAATTATATAGGAGAGAACAGAGGGAGACCTAAATATAAAAACTGCTACGGTAGACGAACGCTTCAACCTAGAAGAACAAAATTTGGTAAGCCAAGTGGGATTTGTGTACTGATCATTACCACCAAGTATCATCAAGATTGGGTGAAAAAATATTTGCTGGTATTTCGGAAACTCGTTATATCTTAGAAGCTTGGCAGCCCCTCTCAATGAAAGTGCTTTTCCACAGTCTGTGCCTAGGGCTACTTGAAGAGGAAACAAACCATAGAGACAAATCTGAGAACTCCTTTATTTTGTCAAGTTTCAAAGAGCTACTACAAACCAGGTTGGATTTAGAGTTCCAAATTCATCTATCTATATAGGAGAGAACCGAGAGAAACCTAAATATAAAAACTGCTACTGTAGACGAACGCTTCAACCTAGAAGAACAAAATTTGGTGAGCCAAGTGGGATTTGTGTACTGATCATTACCACCAAGTATCAACAAGATTGTGTGAAAAATATTTGCTGGTATTTCGGAAAATCTTTATTTCTTAGAAGCTTGACAACCCATCTCAATGAAAGTGCTTTCCACAGTCTGTGCCTAGGGCTACTTTAAAAGGAAACAAACCAGAGAGAGAAAACTGAGAACTCCTTTATTTTGTCAAGTTTCAAAGAGCTACTACAAACCATGTTGGATTTAGAGTTCCAAATTCATCTATCTGTATAGGAGAGAACAGAGGGAAACCTAAATATAAAAACTGCTACTGTACATGAACGCTTCAACCTAGAAGAACTAAATTTGGTGAGCAAAGTGGGATTTGTGTACTGATCATTAGCAACAAGTATCATCAAGATTGGGTGAAAAAATATTTGCTGGTATTTCGGAAACTCGTTATTTCTTAGAAGCTTGGCAACCCCTCTCAATGAAAGTGCTTTTCCACAGTCTGTGCCTAGGGCTACTTGAAGAGGAAACAAACCATAGAGACAAAACTGAGAACTCCTTTATTTTGTCAAGTTTCAAGGAGCTACTACAAAGCATGTTGGATTTAGAGTTCCCAATTCATCTATCTATATAGGAGAGAACAGAGGGAGACCTAAATATAAAAACTGCTACTGTAGACGAACGCTTCAACCTAGAAGAACAAAATTTGGTAAGCCAAGTGGGATTAGTGTACTGATCATTACGACCAAGTATCATCAAGATTGGGTGAAAAAATATTTGCTGGTATTTCGGAAACTCGTTATATCTTAGAAGCTTGGCAGCCCCTCTCAATGAAAGTGCTTTTCCACAGTCTGTGCCTAGGGCTACTTGAAGAGGAAACAAACCATAGAGACAAATCTGAGAACTCCTTTATTTTGTCAAGTTTCAAAGAGCTACTACAAACCATGTTGGATTTAGAGTTCCAAATTCATCTATCTATATAGGAGAGAACAGAGAGAAACCTAAATATAAAAACTGCTACTGTAGACGAACGCTTCAACCTAGAAGAACAAAATTTGGTGAGGCAAGTGGGATTTGTGTACTGATCATTACCACCAAGTATCAACAATATTGTGTGAAAAATATTTGCTGGTATTTCAGAAACTCGTTATTTCTTAGAAGCTTGACAACCCATCTCAATGAAAGTGCTTTCCACAGTCTGTGCCTAGGGCTACATTAAAAGGAAACAAACCATAGAGACAAAATTGAGAACTCCTTTATTTTGCCAATTTCAAAGAGCTACTACAAACCATGTTGGATTTAGAGTTCCAAATTCATCTATCTATATAGGAGAGAACAGAGGGAAACCTAAATATAAAAACTGCTACTGTACACGAACTCTTCAACCTAGAAGAACTAAATTTGGTGAGCAAAGTGGGATTTGTGTACTGATCATTAGCAACAAGTATCATCAAGATTGGGTGAAAAAATATTTGCTGGTATTTCGGAAACTCGTTATTTCTTAGAAGCTTGGCAACCCCTCTCATTGAAAGTGCTTTTCCACAGTCTGTGCCTAGGGCTACTTGTAGAGGAAACAAACCATAGAGACAAAACTGAGAACTCCTTTATTTAGGCAAGTTTCAAGAAGCTACTACAAAGCATGTTGGATTTAGAGTTCCAAATTCATCTTTCTATATAGGAGAGAACAGAGGGAAACCTAAATATAAAAACTGTTAGTGTAGACGAACGCTTCAACCTAGAAGAACAAAATTTGGTAAGCCAAGTGGGGTTTGTACACTAATCATTACCACCAAGTATCATCAAGTTTGGGTGAAAAAATATTTGCTGGTATTTCCGAAACTCGTTATTTCTTAGAAGCTTGGCAACCCCTTTCAATGAAAGTTCTTTTCCACAGTCTGTGCCTAGGGCTACTTGAAGAGGAAACAAAACATAGTGACAAAACTGAGAACTCCTTTATTTTGTCATGTTTCAAAGAGCTACTACAAACCATGTTGGATTTAGAGTTCCAAATTCATCTATCTATATAGGAGAGAACAGAGAGAAACCTAAATATAAAAACTGCTACTGTAGACGAACGCTTCAACCTAGAAGACCAAATTTGGTGAGCCAAGTGGGATTTGTGTACTGATCATTACCACCAAGTATCAACAAGATTGTGTGAAAAAATATTTGCTGGTATTTCGGAAACTCGTTATTTCTTAGAAGCTTGACAACCCATCTCAATGAAAGTGCTTTCCACAGTCTGTGCCTAGGGCTACTTGAAGAGGAAACAAACCATAGAGACAAAACTGAGAACTCCTTTCTTTTGTCAAGTTTCAAAGAGCTACTACCAACCATGTTGGATTTAGAGTTCCATATTTATCTATCTATATATGAGAGAACAGAGTGAAACCTAAATATAAAAACTGCTACTGTAGACGAACGCTTCAACCTAGAAGGACAAAATTTGGTGAGCCAAGTGGGACTTGTGTACTGATCATTACCACCACGTATCATCAAGATTGGGTGAAAATATATTTGCTGGTATTTCGGAAAATCGTTATTTCTTAGAAGCTTGGGAACCCCTCTCAATGAAAGTGCTTTTCCACAGTCTGTGCCTAGGGCTACTTGAAGAGGAAACAAACCATAGAGACAAAACTGAGAACTCCTTCATTTTGTCAAGTTTCAAGGAGCTACTACAAAGCATGTTGGATTTAGAGTTCCAAATTCATCTATCTATATAGGAGAGAACAGAGAGAAACCTAAATATAAAAACTGCTACTGTAGACGAACGCTTCAACCTAGAAGAACAAAATTTGGTGAGCCAAGTGGGATTTGTGTGCTGATCATTACCACCAAGTATCAACAAGATAGTGTGAAAAAATATTTGCTGGTATTTCGGAAACTCGTTATTTCTTAGAAGCTTGGCAAACCCTCTCAATGAAAGTGCTTTTCCACAGTCTGCGCCTAGGGCTACTTGAAGAGGAAACAATCCATAGAGACAAAACTCAGAACTCCTTTATTTTGTCAAGTTTCAAAGAGGTACTACAAACCATGTTGGATTTAGAGTTCCAAATTAATCTATCTATATATGAGAGAACAGAGTGAAACCTAAATATAAAAACGGCTACTGTAGACGAACGCTTCAACCAAGAAGAACAAAATTTGGTGAGCCAAGTGGGATTTGTGTACTGATCATTAGCAACCAGTATCATCAAGATTGGGTGAAAAAATATTTGCTGGTATTATGGAAACTCGTTATTTCTTAGAAGCTTGGCAACCCATCTCAATGAAAGTGCTTCCACAGTCTGTGCCTAGGGCTACTTGAGGAGGAAACAAACCATATAGACAAAACTGAGAACTCCTTTATTTTGTCAAGTTTCAAAGAGCTACTACAAACCATGTTGGATTTAGAGTTACAAATTCATATATCTATATAGGAGGGAACAGAGGGAAACCTAAATATAAAAACTTCTACTGTAGGCGAACGCTTCAACCTAGAAGAACACAATTTGGTGAGCCAAGTGGGATTTGTGTACTCATCATTAGCAACCAGTATCATCAAGATTGGGTGGAAAAATATTTGCTGGTACTTTGGAAACTCGTTATTTCTTAGAAGCTTGGCAACCCCTCTCAATGAAAGTGCTTTTCCAGAGTCTGCGCCTAGGGCTACTTGAAGAGGAAACAAACCATACAGACAAAACTCAGAACTCCTTTATTTTGTCAAGTTTCAAAGAGCTACTACAATCCATGTTGGATTTAGAGTTCCAAATTCATCTATCTATATAGGAGAGAACAGAGAGAAACATAAATATAAAAACTGCTACTGTAGACGAACGCTTCAACCTAGAAGAACAAAATTTGGTGACCAAGTGGGATCTGTGTACTGATCATTACCACCAAGTATCATCAAGATTGGGAGAAAAAATATTTGCTGGTATTTCGGAAACTCGTTATTTCTTAGAAGCTCGGCAACCAATCTCAATGAAAATGCTTTCCACAGTCTGTTCCTAGTGCTATTTGAAGAGGAAACAAACCAGAGAGACAAAACTGAGAACTCCTTTATTTTGTCAAGTTTCAAAGAGCTACTACAAACCATGTTGGATTAAGAGTTCCAAATTCATCTATCTACATAGGAGAGAACAGAGGGAAACCTAAATATAAAAACTGCTAATGTAGACGAACGCTTCAACCTAGAAGAACAAAATTTGGTGAGGCAAGTGGGATTTGTGTACTGATCACTACCACCAAGTATCATCAAGATTGGGTGAAGAAATATATGCTGGTATTTCGGAAACTCGTTATTTCTTAGAAGCTTGCAACCAATCTCAATGAAAGTGCTTTCCACAGTCTGTGCCTAGGGCTACTTGAAGAGGAAACAAACCATAGAGACAAAACTGAGAACTCCTTTATTTTGTCAAGTTTCAAAGAGCTACTACAAATCATGTTGGATTTAGAGTTCCAAATTCATCTATCTATATAGGAGAGAACAGAGGAAAACCTAAATATAAAAACTGCTACTGTACACGAATGCTTCATCCTAGATGAACAAAAATTGGTTAGCCAAGTGGGATGTGTGTGCTGATCATTACCACCAAGTATCATCAAGTTTCGGTGAAATAATATTTGCTGTTATTTCGGAAACTCGATATTTCTTAGAAGCTTGGCAACCCATCTCAATGAAAGTGCTTCCACAGTCTGTGCCTAGGGCTACTTGAAGAGGAAACAAACCATAGAGACAAAACTGAGAACTCCTTTATTTTGTCAAGTTTCAAAGAGCTACTACAAACCATGTTGGATTTAGAGTTACAAATTCATATATCTATATAGGAGAGAACAGAGGGAAACCTAAATATAAAAACTTCTACTGTAGGCGAACGCTTCAACCTAGAAGAACACAATTTGGTGAGCCAAGTGGGATTTGTGTACTCATCATTGGCAACCAGTATCATCAAGATTGGGTGAAAAAATATTTGCTGGTACTTCGGAAACTCGTTATTTCTTAGAAGCTTGGCAACCCCTCTCAATGAAAGTGCTTTTCCAGAGTCTGCGCCTAGGGCTACTTGAAGAAGAAACAAACCATAGAGACAAAACTCAGAACTCCTTTATTTTGTCAAGTTTCAAAGAGCTACTACAATCCATGTTGGATTTAGAGTTCCAAATTCATCTATCTATATAGGAGAGAACAGAGAGAAACATAAATATAAAAACTGCTACTGTAGACGAACGCTTCAACCTAGAAGAACAAAATTTGGTGACCAAGTGGGATCTGTGTACTGATCATTACCACCAAGTATCATCAAGATTGGGAGAAAAAATATTTGCTGGTATTTCGGAAACTCGTTATTTCTTAGAAGCTTGGAAACCCCTCTCAATGAAATTGCTTTCCACAGTCTGTGCCTAGGGCTACTTGAAGAGGAAACAAACCAGAGAGACAAAACTGAGAACTCCTTTATTTTGTCAAGTTTCAAAGAGCTACTACAAACCATGTTGGATTTAGAGTTCCAAATTCATCTCTCTGTATAGGAGAGAACAGAGGGAAACCTAAATATAAAAACTGCTACTGTACACGAACGCTTCAACCTAGAAGAACAAAATTTGGTAAGCCAAGTGGGATTTGTGTACTGATCATTACCACCAAGTATCATCAAGATTGGTTGAAAAAAATATTTGCTGGTATTTCGGAAACTCGTTATTTCTTAGAAACTTGGGAACCCCTCTCAATGAAAGTGATTTTCCGAGGTCTGTGCCTAGGGCTTCTTGAAAAGGAAACAAACCATAGAGACAAATCTGAGACCTCCTTTATTTTGTCAAGTTTCAAAGAGGTACTACAAACCATGTTGGATTTAGAGTTCCAAATTCATCTATCTATATGGGAGAGAACAGAGAGAAACCTAAATATAAAAACTGCTACTGTAGACGAACGCTTCAACCTAGAAGAACAAAATTTGGTGAGCCAAGTGGGATTTGTGTACTGATCATTACCACCAAGTATCAACAAGATTGTGTGAAAAATATTTGCTGGTATTTCGGAAACTCGTTATTTCTTAGAAGCTTGACAACCCATCTCAATGAAAGTGCTTTCCACAGTCTGTGCCTAGGGCTACTTTAAAAGGAAACAAACCAGAGAGAGAAAACTGAGAACTCCTTTATTTTGTCAAGTTTCAAAGAGCTACTACAAACCATGTTGGATTTAGAGTTCCAAATTCATCTATCTGTATAGAAGAGAACAGAGGGAAACCTAAATATAAAAACTGCTACTGTACACGAACGCTTCAATCTAGAAGAACTAAATTTGGTGAGCAAAGTGGGATTTGTGTACTGATCATTAGCAACAAGTATCATCAAGATTGGGTGAAAAAATATTTGCTGGTATTTCGGAAACTCGTTATTTCTTAGAAGCTTGGCAACCCCTCTCAATGAAAGTGCTTTTCCACAGTCTGTGCCTAGGGCTACTTGAAGAGGAAACAAACCATAGAGACAAAACTGAGAACTCCTTTATTTTGTCAAGTTTCAAGGAGCTACTACAAAGCATGTTGGATTTAGAGTTCCCAATTCATCTATCTATATAGGAGAGAACAGAGGGAGACCTAAATATAAAAACTGCTACTGTAGACGAACGCTTCAACCTAGAAGAACAAAATTTGGTAAGCCAAGTGGGATTAGTGTACTGATCATTACGACCAAGTATCATCAAGATTGGGTGAAAAAATATTTGCTGGTATTTCGGAAACTCGTTATATCTTAGAAGCTTGGCAGCCCCTCTCAATGAAAGTGCTTTTCCACAGTCTGTGCCTAGGGCTACTTGAAGAGGAAACAAACCATAGAGACAAATCTGAGAACTCCTTTATTTTGTCAAGTTTCAAAGAGCTACTACAAACCATGTTGGATTTAGAGTTCCAAATTCATCTATCTATATAGGAGAGAACAGAGAGAAACCTAAATATAAAAACTGCTACTGTAGACGAACGCTTCAACCTAGAAGAACAAAATTTGGTGAGCCAAGTGGGATTTGTGTACTGATCATTACCACCAAGTATCATCAAGTTTGGGTGAAAAAATATTTGCTGGTATTTCGGAAACTCGATATTTCTTAGAAGCTTGGCAACCCATCTCAATGAAAGTGCTTTTCCACCGTCTGTTCCTAGGGCTACATGAAGAGGAAACAAACCAGAGAGAGAAAACTGAGAACTCCTTTATTTTGTCAAGTTTCAAAGAGCTACTACAAACCATGTTGGATTTAGAGTTCCAAATTCATCTATCTGTATAGGAGAGAACAGAGGGAAACCTAAATATAAAAACTGCTACTGTACACGAACTCTTCAACCTAGAAGAACTAAATTTGGTGAGCAAAGTGGGATTTGTGTACTGATCATTAGCAACAAGTATCATCAAGATTGGGTGAAAAAATATTTGCTGGTATTTCGGAAACTCGTTATTTCTTAGAAGCTTGGCAACCCCTCTCATTGAAAGTGCTTTTCCACAGTCTGTGCCTAGGGCTACTTGTAGAGGAAACAAACCATAGAGACAAAACTGAGAACTCCTTTATTTAGTCAAGTTTCAAGAAGCTACTACAAAGCATGTTGGATTTAGAGTTCCAAATTCATCTTTCTATATAGGAGAGAACAGAGGGAAACCTAAATATAAAAACTGTTAGTGTAGACGAACGCTTCAACCTAGAAGAACAAAATTTGGTAAGCCAAGTGGGGTTTGTACACTAATCATTACCACCAAGTATCATCAAGTTTGGGTGAAAAAATATTTGCTGGTATTTCCGAAACTCGTTATTTCTTAGAAGCTTGGCAACCCCTTTCAATGAAAGTTCTTTTCCACAGTCTGTGCCTAGGGCTACTTGAAGAGGAAACAAAACATAGTGACAAAACTGAGAACTCCTTTATTTTGTCATGTTTCAAAGAGCTACTACAAACCATGTTGGATTTAGAGTTCCAAATTCATCTATCTATATAGGAGAGAACAGAGAGAAACCTAAATATAAAAACTGCTACTGTAGACGAACGCTTCAACCTAGAAGAACAAAATTTGGTGAGCCAAGTGGGATTTGTGTACTGATCATTACCACCAAGTATCAACAAGATTGTGTGAAAAAATATTTGCTGGTATTTCGGAAACTCGTTATTTCTTAGAAGCTTGACAACCCATCTCAATGAAAGTGCTTTCCACAGTCTGTGCCTAGGGCTACTTGAAGAGGAAACAAACCATAGAGACAAAACTGAGAACTCCTTTCTTTTGTCAAGTTTCAAAGAGCTACTACCAACCATGTTGGATTTAGAGTTCCATATTTATCTATCTATATATGAGAGAACAGAGTGAAACCTAAATATAAAAACTGCTACTGTAGACGAACGCTTCAACCTAGAAGGACAAAATTTGGTGAGCCAAGTGGGACTTGTGTACTGATCATTACCATCACGTATCATCAAGATTGGGTGAAAATATATTTGCTGGTATTTCGGAAAATCGTTATTTCTTAGAAGCTTGGGAACCCCTCTCAATGAAAGTGCTTTTCCACAGTCTGTGCCTAGGGCTACTTGAAGAGGAAACAAACCATAGAGACAAAACTGAGAACTCCTTCATTTTGTCAAGTTTCAAGGAGCTACTACAAAGCATGTTGGATTTAGAGTTCCAAATTCATCTATCTATATAGGAGAGAACAGAGAGAAACCTAAATATAAAAACTGCTACTGTAGACGAACGCTTCAACCTAGAAGAACAAAATTTGGTGAGCCAAGTGGGATTTGTGTGCTGATCATTACCACCAAGTATCAACAAGATAGTGTGAAAAAATATTTGCTGGTATTTCGGAAACTCGTTATTTCTTAGAAGCTTGGCAAACCCTCTCAATGAAAGTGCTTTTCCACAGTCTGCGCCTAGGGCTACTTGAAGAGGAAACAAACCATAGAGACAAAACTCAGAACTCCTTTATTTTGTCAAGTTTCAAAGAGGTACTACAAACCATGTTGGATTTAGAGTTCCAAATTAATCTATCTATATATGAGAGAACAGAGTGAAACCTAAATATAAAAACGGCTACTGTAGACGAACGCTTCAACCAAGAAGAACAAAATTTGGTGAGCCAAGTGGGATTTGTGTACTGATCATTAGCAACCAGTATCATCAAGATTGGGTGAAAAAATATTTGCTGGTATTATGGAAACTCGTTATTTCTTAGAAGCTTGGCAACCCATCTCAATGAAAGTGCTTCCACAGTCTGTGCCTATGGCTACTTGAGGAGGAAACAAACCATAGAGACAAAACTGAGAACTCCTTTATTTTGTCAAGTTTCAAAGAGCTACTACAAACCATGTTGGATTTAGAGTTACAAATTCATATATCTATATAGGAGGGAACAGAGGGAAACCTAAATATAAAAACTTCTACTGTAGACGAACGCTTCAACCTAGAAGAACACAATTTGGTGAGCCAAGTGGGATTTGTGTACTCATCATTAGCAACCAGTATCATCAAGATTGGGTGGAAAAATATTGCTGGTACTTTGGAAACTCGTTATTTCTTAGAAGCTTGGCAACCCCTCTCAATGAAAGTGCTTTTCCAGAGTCTGCGCCTAGGGCTACTTGAAGAGGAAACAAACCATACAGACAAAACTCAGAACTCCTTTATTTTGTCAAGTTTCAAAGAGCTACTACAATCCATGTTGGATTTAGAGTTCCAAATTCATCTATCTATATAGGAGAGAACAGAGAGAAACATAAATATAAAAACTGCTACTGTAGACGAACGCTTCAACCTAGAAGAACAAAATTTGGTGACCAAGTGGGATCTGTGTACTGATCATTACCACCAAGTATCATCAAGATTGGGAGAAAAAATATTTGCTGGTATTTCGGAAACTCGTTATTTCTTAGAAGCTCGGCAACCAATCTCAATGAAAGTGCTTTCCACAGTCTGTTCCTAGTGCTATTTGAAGAGGAAACAAATAAGAGAGACAAAACTGAGAACTCCTTTATTTTGTCAAGTTTCAAAGCGCTACTACAAACCATGTTGGATTAAGAGTTCCAAATTCATCTATCTATATAGGAGAGAACAGAGGGAAACCTAAATATAAAAACTGCTAATGTAGACGAACGCTTCAACCTAGAAGAACAAAATTTGGTGAGGCAAGTGGGATTTGTGTACTGATCACTACCACCAAGTATCATCAAGATTGGGTGAAGAAATATATGCTGGTATTTCGGAAACTCGTTATTTCTTAGAAGCTTGCAACCAATCTCAATGAAAGTGCTTTCCACAGTCTGTGCCTAGGGCTACTTGAAGAGGAAACAAACCATAGAGACAAAACTGAGAACTCCTTTATTTTGTCAAGTTTCAAAGAGCTACTACAAATCATGTTGGATTTAGAGTTCCAAATTCATCTATCTATATAGGAGAGAACAGAGGAAAACCTAAATATAAAAACTGCTACTGTACACGAATGCTTCATCCTAGATGAACAAAAATTGGTTAGCCAAGTGGGATGTGTGTGCTGATCATTACCACCAAGTATCATCAAGTTTCGGTGAAATAATATTTGCTGTTATTTCGGAAACTCGATATTTCTTAGAAGCTTGGCAACCCATCTCAATGAAAGTGCTTTTCCACAGTCTGTTCCTAGTGCTATTTGAAGAGGAAACAAACCAGAGAGACAAAACTGAGAACTCCTTTATTTTGTCAAGTTTCAAAGAGCTACTAAAAACCATGTTGGATTTAGAGTTCCAAATTCATCTATCTGTGTAGGAGAGAACAGAGGGAAACCTAAATATAAAAACTGCTACTGTACACGAACACTTCAACCCAGAAGAACTAAATTTGGTGAGGCAAGTGCGATTTGTGTACTGATCATTAGCAACAAGTATCATCAAGATTGGGTGAAAAAATATTTGCTGGTATTTCGGAAACTCGTTATTTCTTAGAAGCTTGGCAACCCCTCTCAATGAAAGTGCTTTTCCACAGTTTGTGCCTAGGGCTACTTGAAGAGGAAACAAACCATAGAGACAAAACTGAGAACTCCTTCATTTTGTCAAGTTTCAAGGAGCTACTACAATCCATGTTGGATTTAGAGTTCCAAATTCATCTATCTATATAGGAGAGAACAGAGAGAAACCTAAATATAAAAACTGCTACTGTAGACGAACGCTTCAACCTAGAAGAACAAAATTTGGTGAGCCAAGTGGGATTTGTGTGCTGATCATTACCACCAAGTATCAACAAGATAGTGTGAAAAAATATTTGCTGGTATTTCGGAAACTCGTTATTTCTTAGAAGCTTGGCAACCCCTCTCAATGAAAGTGCTTTTCCACAGTCTGCGCCTAGGGCTACTTGAAGAGGAAACAAACCATAGAGACAAAACTCAGAACTCCTTTATTTTGTCAAGTTTCAAAGAGGTACTACAAACCATGTTGGATTTAGAGTTCCAAATTAATCTATCTATATATGAGAGAACAGAGTGAAACCTAAATATAAAAACGGCTACTGTAGACGAACGCTTCAACCAAGAAGAACAAAATTTGGTGAGCCAAGTGGGATTTGTGTACTGATCATTAGCAACCAGTATCATCAAGATTGGGTGAAAAAATATTTGCTGGTATTATGGAAACTCGTTATTTCTAAGAAGCTTGGCAACCCATCTCAATGAAAGTGCTTCCACAGTCTGTGCCTAGGGCTACTTGAAGAGGAAACAAACCATAGAGACAAAACTGAGAACTCCTTTATTTTGTCAAGTTTCAAAGAGCTACTACAAACCATGTTGGATTTAGAGTTACAAATTCATATATCTATATAGGAGAGAATAGAGGGAAACCTAAATATAAAAACTTCTACTGTAGGCGAACGCTTCAACCTAGAAGAACACAATTTGGTGAGCCAAGTGGGATTTGTGTACTCATGATTAGCAACCAGTATCATCAAGATTGGGTGAAAAAATATTTGCTGGTACTTTGGAAACTCGTTATTTCTTAGAAGCTTGGCAACCCCTCTCAATGAAAGTGCTTTTCCAGAGTCTGCGCCTAGGGCTACTTGAAGAGGAAACAAACCATAGAGACAAAACTCAGAACTCCTTTATTTTGTCAAGTTTCAAAGAGCTACTACAATCCATGTTGGATTTAGAGTTCCAAATTCATCTATCTATATAGGAGAGAACAGAGAGAAACATAAATATAAAAACTGCTACTGTAGACGAACGCTTCAACCTAGAAGAACAAAATTTGGTGACCAAGTGGGATCTGTGTACTGATCATTACCACCAAGTATCATCAAGATTGGGAGAAAAAATATTTGCTGGTATTTCGGAAACTCGTTATTTCTTAGAAGCTTGGAAACCCCTCTCAATGAAAGTGCTTTTCCACAGTCTGTGCCTAGGGCTACTTGAAGAGGAAACAAACCATAGAGACAAAACTGAGAACTCCTTTATTTTGTCAAGTTTCAAAGAGCTACTACAATCCATGTTGGATTTAGAGTTCCAAATTCATCTATCTATATAGGAGAGAACAGAGAGAAACCTAAATATAAGAACTGCTACTGTAGAGGAACGCTTCAACCTAGAAGAACAAAATTTGGTGAGCCAAGTGGGATTTGTGTACTGATCATTACCACCAAGTATCATCAAGATTGGGTGAAAAAATATTTGCTGGTATTTCGGAAACTTGTAATTTCTTAGAAGCTTTGCAAACTCTCTCAATGAAAGTGCTTTTCCACAGTCTGTGCCTAGGGCTACTTGAAGAGGAAACAAACAATAGAGACAAAACTGAGAACTCCTTTATTTTGTCAAGTTTCAAAGAGCTACTACAAACCATGTTGGATTTAGAGTTCCAAATTCATATATCTATATAGGAGAGAACAGAGGGAAACCTAAATATAAAATCTTCTACTGTAGGCGAACGCTTCAACCTAGAAGAACACAATTTGGTGAGCCAAGTGGGATTTGTGTACTGATCATTAGCAACCAGTATCATCAAGATGGGTGAAAAAATATTTGCTGGTACTTGGGAAACTCATTATTTCTCAGAAGCTTGGCAACCCCTCTCAATGAAAGTGTTTTTCCACAGTCTGCGCCTAGGGCTACTTGAAGAGGAAACAAACCATACAGACAAAACTCAGAACTCCTTTATTTTGTCAAGTTACAAAGAGCTACTACAAACCATGTTGGATTTAGAGTTCCAAATTCATCTATCTATATATGAGAGAACAGAGTGAAACCTAAATATAAAAACGGCTACTGTAGCAAACGCTTCAACCTAGAAGAACATAATTTGGTGAGCCAAGCGCGTACTGTGTACTGATCATTGCCACCAAGTATCATCAAGATTGGGTGAAAAAATATTTGCTGATATTTCGGAAACTCGTTATTTCTTAGAAGCTTGGCAACCCCTCTCAATGAAAGTGGTTTTCCACAGTCTGTGCATAGGGCTACTTGAAGAGGAAACAAACCATAGAGACAAAACTCAGAACTCTTTATTTTGTCGAGTTTCAAAGAGCTACTACAAACCATGTTGGATTTAGAGTTCCAAATTCATCTATCTATATATGAGAGAACAGAGTGAATCCTAAAAATAAAAACTGCTACTGTAGACGAACGCTTCAACCTAGAAGAACAAAATTTGGTGAGCCAAGTGGGATTTGTGTACTGATCATTAGCAACCAGTATCATCAAGATTGGGTGAAAAAATATTTGCTGGTATTATGGAAACTTGTTATTTCTTAAAGCTAGGCAACCCATCTCAATGAAGTGCTTCCACATTCTGTGCCTAGGGCTACTTGAAGATTAAACAAACCATAGAGACAAAACTGAGAACTCCTTTATTTTGTCAAGTTTCAAAGAGCTACTACAATCCATGTTGTATTTAGAGTTCCAAATTCATCTATCTATATAGGAGAGAACAGAGAGAAACCTAAATATAAAAACTGCTACTGTAGACGAACGCTTCAATCTAGAAGAACAAAATTTGGTGAGCCAAGTGGGATTTGTGTACTGATCATTACCACCAAGTATCATCAAGATTGGGTGAAAAAATATTTGCTGGTATTTCGGAAACTTGTAATTTCTTAGAAGCTTGGCAAACTCTCTCAATGAAAGTGCTTTTCCACAGTCTGTGCCTAGGACTACTTGAAGAGGAAACAAACAATAGAGACAAAACTGAGAACTCCTTTATTTTGTCAAGTTTCAAAGAGCTACTACAAAAAATGTTGGATTTAGAGTTACAAATTCATATACTATATAGGAGAGAACAGAGGGAAACCTAAATATAAAAAGTTCTACTGTAGGCGAACGCTTCAAACCTAGGAAGAACACAATTTGGTGAGCCAAGTGGGATTTGTGTACTGATCATTAGCAACCAGTATCATCAAGATTGGGTGAAAAAATATTTGCTGGTACTTCGGAAAACTCGTTATTTCTTAGAAGCTTGGCAACCCCTCTCAATGAAAGTGCTTTTCCAGAGTCTGCGCCTAGGGCTACTTGAAGAGGAAACAAACCATAGAGACAAAACTCAGAACTCCTTTATTTTGTCAAGTTTCAAAGAGCTACTACAATCCATGTTGGATTTAGAGTTCCAAATTCATCTATCTATATAGGAGAGAACAGAGAGAAACATAAATATAAAAACTGCTACTGTAGACAAACGCTTCAACCTAGAAGAACAAAATTTGGTGAGCCAAGTGGGATCTGTGTACTGATCATTACCACCAAGTATCATCAAGATTGGGAGAAAAAATATTTGCTGGTATTTCGGAAACTCGTTATTTCTTAGAAGCTTGGCAACCCCTCTCAATGAAAGTGCTTTTAAACAGTCTGTGCCTAGGCCTCTTGAAGAGGAAACAAACCATAGAGACAAAAGTCAGAACTCCTTTATTTTGTCAAGTTTCAAAGAGCTACTACAAACCATGTTGGATTTTAGAGTTCCAAATTCATCTATCTCTACAGGAGAGAACAGAGGGAAACCTAAATATAAAAAATGCTACTGTAGACGAACGCTTCAACCTAGAAGAACAAAATTACTGTTAGACGAACGCTGTCAACCTAGAAGAACAAAATTTGGTGAGCCAAGTGGGATTTGTGTGCTGATCATTAGCAACAAGTATCATCAAGATTGGGTGAAAAAATATTTTGTCTGGTACTTCGGAAACTCCGTTATTTCTTAGAAGCTTGGCAACCCCTCTCAATTAAATTGCTTTTCCAGAGTCTGCGCCTTGGGCTACTGAAGAGGAAACAAACCATAGAGACAAAACTCAGAACACCTTTATTTTGTCAAGTTTCAAAGAGCTACTACAAACCATTTTGGATTTAGAGTTCCAAATTTATCTATCTTATATGAGAGAACAGAGTGAAACCTAAATATAAAAACGGCTACTGTAGACGAACGCTTCAAACTAGAAGAACAAAATTTGGTGAGCCAAGTGGGATTTGTGTACTGATCATTAGCAACAAGTATCATCAAGGGGTGAAAAAATATTTGCTGATATTTCAGAAACTCGTTATTTCTTAGAAGCTTGGCAACCCATCTCAATGGAAGTGCTTCCACAGTGTGTGCCTACTGCTAATTGAAGAGAAACAAACCATAGAGACAAAACTGAGAACTCCTTTATTTTGTCAAGTTTCAAAGAGCTACTACAAACCATGTTGGATTAGAGTTCCAAATTCATCTATCTCTACAGGAGAGAACAGAGGGAAACCTAAATATAAAAAATGCTACTGTAGACGAACGC
This sequence comes from Callospermophilus lateralis, assembly GCF_048772815.1. Classification (NCBI taxonomy): domain Eukaryota; kingdom Metazoa; phylum Chordata; class Mammalia; order Rodentia; family Sciuridae; genus Callospermophilus; species Callospermophilus lateralis. The sequence goes on along the minus strand of NW_027514683.1, from coordinate 108,101 downwards.
TTCAACCTAGAAGAACAAAATTTGGTGAGCCAAGTGGGATTTGTGTGCTGATCATTAGCAACAAGTATCATCAAGATTGGGTGAAAAAATATTTGCTGGTACTTCGGAAACTCGTTATTTCTTAGAAGCTTGGCAACCCCTCTCAATTAAATTGCTTTTCCAGAGTCTGCGCCTTGGGTCTTGAAGAGAAAACAAACCATAGAGACAAAACTCAGAACACCTTTATTTTGTCAAGTTTCAAAGAGCTACTACAAACCATTTTGGATTTAGAGTTCCAAATTTATCTATCTATATATGAGAGAACAGAGTGAAACCTAAATATAAAAACGGCTACTGTAGACGAACGCTTCAAACTAGAAGAACAAAATTTGGTGAGCCAAGTGGATTTGTGTACTGATCATTAGCAACAAGTATCATCAAGATTGGGTGAAAAATATTTGCTGATATTTCAGAAACTCGTTATTTCTTAGAAGCTTGGCAACCCCTCTCAACTGGAAGTGCTTTTCCACAGTGTGTGCCTACTGCTAATTGAAGAGGAAACAAACCATAGAGACAAAACTGAGAACTCCTTTATTTTGTCAAGTTTCAAAGAGCTACTACAAACCATGTTGGATTTAGAGTTCCAAATTCATCTATCTATACAGGAGAGAACAGAGGGAAACCTAAATAAAAACAGCTACTGTAGACGAACGCTTCAACCTAGAAGAACAAAATTTGGTGAGCCAAGTGGCATTTGTGTACTGATCATTTAGCAACAAGTATCATCAAGATTGGGTGAAAAAATATTTGCTGGTACTTGGGAAACTCGTTATTTCTTAGAAGCTTGGCAAACTCTCTCAATGAAAGTGCTTTTCCCACAGTCTGCGCCTAGGGCTACTTGAAGAGGAAACAAACCATAGAGACAAAACTCAGAACTCCTTTATTTTGTCATGTTACAAAGAGCTACTACAAACCATGTTGGATTAGAGTTCCAAATTCATCTATCTATATATGAGAGAACAGAGTGAAACCTAAATGTAAATACGGCTACTGTAGCAAACGCTTCAACGTAGAAGAACATAATTTGGTGAGCCAAGCGCGTACTGTGTACTGATCATTACCACCAAGTATCATCAAGATTGGTGAAAAAATATTTGCTGATATTTCGGAAAATCGTTATTTCTTAGAAGCTTGGCAACCCCTCTCAATGAAAGTGGTTTCCACAGTCTGTGCCTAGGGCTACTTGAAGAGGAAACAAACCATAGAGACAAAACTCAGAACTCTTTATTTTGTCGAGTTCAAAGAGCTACTACAAACCATGTTGGATTTAGAGTTCCAAATTCATCTATCTAATATGAGAGAACCAGAGTGAATCCTAAATATAAAACTGCTACTGTAGACGAACGCTTCAACCTAGAAGAACAAAATTTGGTGAGCCAAGTGGGATCTATGTACTGATCATTAGCAACCAGTATCATCAAGATTGGGTGAAAAAATATTTGCTGGTATTATGGAAACTCGTTATTTCTTAGAAGCTTGGCAACCCATCTCAATGAAAGTGCTTCACAGTCTGTGCCTAGGGCTACTTGAAGAGGAAACAAACCATAGAGACAAAACTGAGAACTCCTTTTTTTGTCAAGTTCAAAGAGGCTACTACAAACCATGTGGATTTAGAGTTCCAAATTCATCTATCTATATAGGAGAGAACAGAGTGAAACCTAATATAAAAACGACTACTGTAGACGAACGCTTCAACCTAGAAGAACAAAATTTGGTGAGCCAAGTGGGATCTGTGTACTGATCATTACCACCACGTATCATCAAGATTGGGTGAAAAAATATTTGCTGGTATTTCAGAAACTCGTTATTTCTTAGAAGCTTGGCAACGCTCTAATGAAAGTGGTTTCCTACAGTCTATGCCTAGGGCTACTTGAAGAGGAAACAAACCATTAGAGACAAAACTCAGAACTCCCTTTATTTTGTCAAGTTTCAAAGAGCTACTACAAACCATGTTGGATTTAGAGTTCCAAATTCATCTACTATATGAGAAACAGAGTGAAACCTAAATATATAAACTGCTACTGTAGACGAACGCTTCAACCTAGAAGATCAAAACTTTGGTGAGCCAAGTGGGATTTGTGTACTGATCATTAGCAACCAGAATCATCAAGATTGGGTGAAAAAATATTTGCTGGTACTTCGGAACTCGTTATTTCTTAGAAGCTTGGCAACCCCTCTCAATGAAAGTGCTTTTTAACAGTCTGTGCCTAGGGCTATTTGAAAGGAAACAACCATAGAGACAAAACTCAGAACTCCATTAATTTGTCAAGTTTCAAGAGCTACTACAAACAATGTTGGATTTAGAGTTCCAAATTCATATATCTATATAGGAGAGAACAGAGTGAAACCTAAATAAAAACTGCTACTGTAGACGAACGCTTCAACCTAGAAGAACACAATTTGGTGAGCCAAGTGGGATTTGTGTAGTGATCATTAGCAACAAGTATCATCAAGATTGGGTGAAAAAATATTTTCTGGTATTTCAGAAACTCGTTATTTCTTAGAAGCTTGGCAACCCCTCTCAATGAAAGTGCTTTTCCACAGTGTGTGCCTAGTGCTAATTGAAGAGGAAACAAACCATAGAGACAAAACTGAGAACTCCTTTATTTTGTCAAGTTTCAAAGAGCTACTACAAACCATGTTGGATTTAGAGTTCCAAATTCATCTATCTATACAGGAGAGAACAGAGGGAAACCTAAATATAAAAACTGCTACTGTAGAAGAACGCTTCAACCTAGAAGAACAAAATTTGGTGAGCCAAGTGGGATTTGTGTACTAATCATTAGCAACAATTATCATCAAGATTGGGTGAAAAAATATTTGCTGGTACTTCGGAATCTCGTTATTTCTTAGAAGCTTGGCAGCCCCTCTCAATTAAATTGCTTTTCCAGAGTCTGCGCCTAGGGCTACTTGAAGAGGAAACAAACCACAGAGACAAAACTCAGAACTCCTTTATTTTGTCAAGTTTCAAAGAAATACTACAAAACATGTTGGATTTTGAGTTCCAAATTCATTTATCTATATATGAGAGAACAGAGTGAAACCTAAATATAAAAACTGCTACTGTAGACGAACGCTTCAACCTAGAAGAACAAAATTTGGTGAGCCAAGTGGGATCTGTGTACTGATCATTACCACCAAGTATCATCAAGATTGGGTGAAAAAATATTTGCTGGTATTTCAGAAACTCGTTATTTCTTAGAAGCTTGGCAACGCCTCTCAATGAAATTGGTTTTCCACAGTCTATGCCTAGGGCTACTTGAAGAGGAAACAAACCATAGAGACAAAACTCAGAACTCCTTTATTTTGTCAAGTTTCAAAGAGCTACTACAAACCATGTTGGATTTAGAGTTCCAAATTCATCTATCTATATATGAGAGAACAGAGTGAAACCTAAATATAAAAACTGCTACTGTAGACGAACGCTTCAACCTAGAAGAACAAAATTTGGTGAGCCAAGTGGGATCTGTGTACTGATCATTAGCAACATGTATCATCAAGATTGGGTGAAAAAATATTTGCTGGTATTTTGGAAACTCGTTATTTGTTAGAAGCTTGGCAACCCATCTCAATTAAAGTGCTTTTCCACAGTGTGTGCCTAGGCCTCTTGAAGAGGAAACAAACCATAGAGGCAAAACTCAGAACTCAGTTATTTTGTCAAGATTCAAAGAGCTACTACAAACCATGTTGGATTTAGAGTTCCAAATTCATCTATCTATATATGGTAGAACAGAGTGAAACCTAAATATAAAAACTGCTACTGCAGACGAACGCTTCAACCTAGAAGAACACAAGTTGGTGAGCCAAGTGGGATTTGTGTAGTGATCATTAGCAACCAGTATCATCAAGATTGGGTGAAAAAATATTTGCTGGTACTTCGGAAACTCGTTATTTCTTAGAAGCTTGGCAACCCTCTCAATGAAAGTGCTTTCCAGAGTCTGCGCCTAGGGCTACTTGAAGAGGAAACAAACCATAGAGACAAACTCACAACTCCTATATTTTGTCAAGTTTCAAAGAGCAACTACAATCCATGTTGGATTTAGAGTTCCAAATTCATCTATCTATATAGGAGAGAACAGAGAGAAACCTAAATATAAAAACTGCTACTGTAGACGAACGCTTCAACCTAGAAGAACAAAATTGGAGCCAAGTGGGATCTGTGTACTGATCATTCCACAAAGTATCATCAAGATTGGGTGAAAAAATATTTGCTGGTATTTCGGAAACTCGTTATTTCTTAGAAGCTTGGCAACCCCTCTCAATGAAAGTGCTTTTCCACAGTCTGTGCCTAGGGCTACTTGAAGAGGAAACAAACCATAGAGACAAACCTGAGAACTCCTTTATTTTGTCAAGTTTCAAAGAGCTACTACAATCCATGTTGGATTTAGAGTTCCAAATTCATCTATCTATATAGGAGAGAACAGAGAGAAACCTAAATATAAAAACTGCTACTGTAGACGAACGCTTCAACCTAGAAGAACAAAATTTGGTGATCCAAGTGGGATCTGTGTACTGATCATTACCACCAAGTATCATCAAGATTGGGTGAAAAATATTTGCTGGTATTTCGGAAACTTGTAATTTTTTAGAAGCTTGGCAAACTCTCTCAATGAAAGTGCTTTTCCACAGTCTGTGCCTAGGGCTACTTGAAGAGGAAACAAACCATAGAGACAAACAGAGAACTCCTTTATTTTGTCAAGTTTCAAAGAGCTACTACAAACCATGTTGGATTAGAGTTACAAATTCATATATCTATATAGGAAAGAACAGAGGGAAACCTAAATATAAAAACTTCTACTGTAGGAGAACGCTTCACCCTATAAGAACACAATTTGGTGAGCCATGTGGGATTTGTGTACTCATCATTAGCAACCAGTATCATCAAGATTGGGTGAAAAAATATTTGCTGGTACTTCGGAAACTCGTTATTTCTTAGAGCTTGGCAACCCCTCTCAATGAAAGTGCTTTTCCAGAGTCTGCGCCTAGGGCTACTTGAAGAGGAAACAACCATAGAAACAAAACTCACAACTCCTATATTTGTCAAGTTTCAAAGAGCTACTACAATCCATGTTGGATTTAGAGTTCCAAATTCATCTATCTATATAGGAGAGATCAGAGAGAAACCTAAATATAAAAACTGCTACTGTAGACGAACGCTTCAACCTAGAAGAACAAAATTTGGTGAGCCAAGTGGGATCTGTGTACTGATCATTCCCACAAAGTATCATTAAGATTGGGTGAAAAATATTTGCTGGAATTTCGGAAACTCGTTATTTCTTAGAAGCTTGGCAACCCCTCTCAATGAAAGTGCTTTTCCACAGTCTGTGCCTAGGGCTACTTGAAGAGGGAAACAAACCATAGAGACAAACCTGAGAACTCCTTTATTTTGTCAAGTTTCAAAGAGCTACTACAATCCATGTTGGATTTAGAGTTCCAAATTCATCTATCTATATAGGAGAGAACAGAGAGAAACCTAAATATAAAAACTGCTACTGTAGACGAACGCTTCAACCTAGAAGAACAAAATTTGGTGATCCAAGTGGGATCTGTGTACTGATCATTACCACCAAGTATCATCAAGATTGGGTGAAAAAATATTTGCTGGTATTTCGGAAACTTGTAATTTTTTAGAAGCTTGGCAAACTCTCTCAATGAAAGTGCTTTTCCACAGTCTGTGCCTAGGGCTACTTGAAGAGGAAACAAACCATAGAGACAAACAGAGAACTCCTTTATTTTGTCAAGTTTCAAAGAGCTACTACAAACCATGTTGGATTTAGAGTTACAAATTCATATATCTATATAGGAAAGAACAGAGGGAAACCTAAATATAAAAACTTCTACTGTAGGAGAACGCTTCACCCTAGAAGAACACAATTTGGTGAGCCATGTGGGATTTGTGTACTGATCATTAGCAACCAGTATCATCAAGATTGGGTGAAAAAATATTTGCTGGTACTTCGGAAACTCGTTATTTCTTAGAAGCTTGGCAACCCCTCTCAATGAAAGTGCTTTTCCAGAGTCTGCGCCTAGGGCTACTTGAAGAGGAAACAAACCATAGAGAAAAAAACTCAGAACTCCTTTATTTTGTCAAGTTTCAAAGAGCTACTACAAACCATGTTGGATTTAGAGTTCCAAATCCATCTATCTATATATGAGAGAACAGAGTGAAACCTAAATATAAAAACGACTACTGTAGACGAACGCTTCAACCTAGAAGAACAAAATTTGGTGAGCCAAGTGGGATCTGTGTACTGATCATTACCACCACGTATCATCAAGATTGGGTGAAAAAATATTTGCTGGTACTTCGGAAACTCGTTATTTCTTAGAAGCTTGGCAACCCCTCTGAATGAAAATGCTTTTCCAGAGTCTGCGCCTAGGGCTACTTGAAGAGGAAACAAACCATAGAGAAAAAAACTCAGAACTCCTTTATTTTGTCAAGTTTCAAAGAGCTACTACAAACAATGTTGGATTTAGAGTTCCAAATTCATATATCTATATAGGAGAGAACAGAGTGAAACCTAAATATAAAAACTGCTACTGTAGACGAACGCTTCAACCTAGAAGAACAAAATTTGGTGAGCCAAGTGGGATTTGTGTACTGATCATTAGCAACCAGAATCATCAAGATTTTGTGAAAAAATATTTGCTGGTACTTCGGAAACTCGTTATTTCTTAGAAGGTTGGCAACCCCTCTCAATGAAAGTGCTTTTCCACAGTCTGTGCCTAGGGCTATTTGAAGAGGAAACAAACCATAGAGACAAAACTCAGAACTCCTTTATTTTGTCACGTTTCAAAGAGCTACTACAAACCATGTTGGATTTAGAGTTCCAAATTCATCTATCTATATATGAGAGAACAGAGGGAAACCTAAATATAAAAACTGCTACTGTAGACGAACGCTTCAACCTAGAAGAACCAAATTTTGTGAGCCAAGTGGGATCTGTGTACTGATCATTACCACCAAGTATCATCAAGATTGGGTGAAAAAATATTTGCTGGTACTTCGGAAACTCGTTATTTCTTAGAAGCTAGGCAACCCCTCTCAATTAAAGTGCTTTTCCACAGTCTGTGCCTAGGGCTACTTGAAGAGGAAACAAACCAAAGAGACAAAACTCAGAACTCCTTTATTTTGTCAAGTTTCAAAGAGCTACTACAAACCATGTTGGATTTAGAGTTCTAAATTCATCTATCTATATATGAGAGAACAGAGTGAAACCTAAATATAAAAACTGCTACTGTAGACGAACGCTTCAACCTAGAAGAACCAAATTTTGTGAGCCAAGTGGGATCTGTGTACTGATCATTACCACCAAGTATCATCAAGATTGGGTGAAAAAATATTTGCTGGTTTTTTGAAACTCGTTATTTCTTAGAAGCTTGGCATCTCCTCTCAATGAAAGTGCTTTTCCACAGTCTGTGCCTAAGGCTATTTGAAGAGGAAACAAAACATAGAGACAAAACTGAGAACTCCTTTATTTTGTCAAGTTTCAAAGAGCTACTACAAACCATGTTGGATTTAGAGTTCCCAATTCATGTATCTATATAGGAGAGAACAGAGCTAAAACTAAATATAAAAACTTCTACTGTAGGCGAACGCTTCAACCTAGAAGAACACAATTTGGTGAGCCAAGTGGGATTTGTGTACTGATCATTAGCAACCAGAATCATCAAGATTGGGTGAAAAAATATTTGCTGGTACTTCGGAAACTCGTTATTTCTCAGAAGCTTGGCAACGCCTCTCATTTAAAATGCTTTTCCAGAGTCTGCGCCTAGGGCTACTTGAAGAGGAAACAAACCACAGAGACAAAACTCAGAACTCCTTTATTTGGTCAAGTTTCAAAGAGATACTACAAAACATGTTGGATTTTGAGTTCCAAATTCATCTATCTATATATGAGAGAACAGAGTGAAACCTAAATATAAAAACAGCTACTGTAGACGAACGCTTCAACCTAGAAGAACAAAATTTGGTGAGCCAAGTGGGATCTGTGTACTGATCATTACCACCAAGTATCATCAAGATTGGGTGAAAAAATATTTGCTGGTATTTCGGAAACTTGTAATTTTTTAGAAGCTTGGCAAACTCTCTCAATGAAAGTGCTTTTCCACAGTCTGTGCCTAGGGCTACTTGAAGAGGAAACAAACCATAGAGACAAAACAGAGAACTCCTTTATTTTGTCAAGTTTCAAAGAGCTACTACAAACCATGTTGGATTTAGAGTTACAAATTCATATATGTATATAGGAAAGAACAGAGGGAAACCTAAATATAAAAACTTCTACTGTAGGAGAACGCTTCACCCTAGAAGAACACAATTTGGTTAGCCATGTGGGATTTGTGTACTGATCATTAGCAACCAGTATCATCAAGATTGGGTGAAAAAATATTTGCTGGTACTTCGGAAACTCGTTATTTCTTAGAAGCTTGGCAACCCCTCTCAATGAAAGTGCTTTTCCAGAGTCTGCGCCTAGGGCTACTTGAAGAGGAAACAAACAATAGAGAAAAAAACTCAGAACTCCTTTATTTTGTCAAGTTTCAAAGAGCTACTACAAACCATGTTGGATTTAGAGTTCCAAATTCATCTATCTATATATGAGAGAACAGAGTGAAACCTAAATATAAAAACGACTACTGTAGACGAACGCTTCAACCTAGAAGAACAAAATTTGGTGAGACAAGTGGGAACTGTGTACTGATCATTACCACCACGTATCATCAAGATTATGTGAAAAAATATTTGCTGGTATTTCAGAAACTCGTTATTTCTTAGAAGCTTGGCAACGCCTCTCAATGAAAGTGGTTTTCCACAGTCTATGCCTAGGGCTAATTGAAGAGGAAACAAACCATAGAGACAAAACTCAGAACTCCTTTATTTTGTCAAGTTTCAAAGAGCTACTACAAACCATGTTGGATTTAGAGTTCCAAATTCATCTATCTATATATGAGAGAACAGAGTGAAACCTAAATATAAAAACTGCTACTGTAGACGAACGCTTCAACCAAGAAGAACAAAATTTGGTGAGCCAAGTGGGATCTGTGTACTGATCATTAGCAACATGTATCATCAAGATTGGGTGAAAAAATATTTGCTGGTATTTTGGAAACTCGTTATTTCTTAGAAGCTTGGCAACCCCTCTCAATTAAAGTGCTTTTCCACAGTCTGTGCCTAGGTCTCTTGAAGAGGAAACAAACCATAGAGACAAAACTCAGAACTCCTTTATTTTGTCAAGTTTCAAAGAGCTACTACAAACCATGTTGGATTTAGAGTTCTAAATTCATCTATCTATATATGAGAGAACAGAGTGAAACCTAAATATAAAAACTGCTACTGTAGACGAACGCTTCAACCTAGAAGAACCAAATTTTGTGAGCCAAGTGGGATCTGTGTACTGATCAACACCACCAAGTATCATCAAGATTGGGTGAAAAAATATTTGCTGGTTTTTTGGGAAACTCGTTATTTCTTAGAAGCTTGGCAACCCCTCTCAATGAAAGTGCTTTTCCACAGTCTGTGCCTAAGGCTATTTGAAGAGGAAACAAACCATAGAGACAAAACTGAGAACTCCTTTATTTTGTCAAGTTTCAAAGAGCTACTACAATCCATGTTGGATTTAAAGTTCCAAATTCATCTATCTATATAGGAGAGAAAAGAGAGAATCCTAAATATAAAAACTGCTACTGTAGACGAACGCTTCAACCTAGAAGAACAAAATTTGGTGAGCCAAGTGGGATTTGTGTACTGAACATTACCACCAAGTATCATCAAGATTGGATGAAAAAATATTTGCTGATATTTCGGAAACTCGTTATTTCTTAGAAGCTTAGCAACCCCTCTCAATGAAAGTGGTTTTCCACAGTCTGTGCCTAGGGCTACTTGAAGAGGAAACAAACCATAGAGACAAAACTGAGAACTCCTTTATTTTGTCAAGTTTCAAAGAGCTACTACAATCCATGTTGGATTTAAAGTTCCAAATTCATCTATCTATATTGGAGAGAACAGAGAGAAACCTAAATATAAAAACTGCTACTGTAGACGAACGCTTAAACCTAGAAGAACAAAATTTTTGAGCCAAGTGGGATTTCTGTACTGATCATTACCACCAAGTATCAACTAGATTGGATGAAAAAATATTTGCTGGTATTTTGGAAACTCGTTATTTCTTAGAAGCATGGCAACCCATCTCAATGAAAGTGCTTCCACAGTCTGTGCCTAGGGCTACTTGAAGAGGAAACAAACCATAGAGACAAAACTGAGAACTCCTTTATTTTGTCAAGTTTCAAAGAGCTACTACAATCCATGTTGGTTTTAGAGTTCCAAATTCATCTATCGATATAGGAGAGAACAGAGAGAAACCTAAATATAAAAACTGCTACTGTAGACGAACGCTTCAACCTAGAAGAACCAAATTTTGTGAGCCAAGTGGGATCTGTGTACTGATCATTACCACCAAGTATCATCAAGATTGGGTGAAAAAATATTTGCTGGTTTTTTGAAACTCGTTATTTCTTAGAAGCTTGGCATCTCCTCTCAATGAAAGTGCTTTTCCACAGTCTGTGCCTAAGGCTATTTGAAGAGGAAACAAACCATAGAGACAAAACTGAGAACTCCTTTATTTTGTCAAGTTTCAAAGAGCTACTACAAACCATGTTGGATTTAGAGTTCCCAATTCATGTATCTATATAGGAGAGAACAGAGCTAAAACTAAATATAAAAACTTCTACTGTAGGCGAACGCTTCAACCTAGAAGAACACAATTTGGTGAGCCAAGTGGGATTTGTGTACTGATCATTAGCAACCAGAATCATCAAGATTGGGTGAAAAAATATTTGCTGGTACTTCGGAAACTCGTTATTTCTTAGAAGCTTGGCAACCCCTCTCAATGAAAGTGCTTTTCCACAGTCTGTGCCTAGGGCTATTTGAAGAGGAAACAAACCATAGAGACAAAACTCAGAACTCCTTTATTTTGTCAAGTTTCAAAGAGCTACTACAAACAATGTTGGATTTAGAGTTCCAAATTCATATATCTATATAGGAGAGAACAGAGTGAAACCTAAATATAAAAACTGCTACTGTAGACGAACGCTTCAACCTAGAAGAACACAATTTGGTGAGCCAAGTGGGATTTGTGTAGTGATCATTAGCAACAAGTATCATCAAGATTGGGTGAAAAAATATTTTCTGGTATTTCAGAAACTCGTTATTTCTTCGAAGCTTGGCAACCCCTCTCAATGAAAGTGCTTTTCCACAGTGTGTGCCTAGTGCTAATTGAAGAGGAAACAAACCATAGAGACAAAACTGAGAACTCCTTTATTTTGTCAAGTTTCAAAGAGCGACTACAAACCATGTTGGATTTTGAGTTCCAAATTCATCTATCTATACAGGAGAGAACAGAGGGAAACCTAAATATAAAAACTGCTACTGTAGACGAACGCTTCAACCTAGAAGAACAAAATTTGGTGAGCCAAGTGGGATTTGTGTACTGATCATTAGCAACACGTATCAACAAGATTGGGTGAAAAAATATTTGCTGGTACTTCGGAAACTCGTTATTTCTTAGAAGCTTGGCAACGCCTCTCAATTAAAATGCTTTTCCAGAGTCTGCGCCTAGGGCTACTTGAAGAGGAAACAAACCACAGAGACAAAACTCAGAACTCCTTTATTTGGTCAAGTTTCAAAGAGATACTACAAAACATGTTGGATTTTGAGTTCCAAATTCATCTATCTATATATGAGAGAACAGAGTGAAACCTAAATATAAAAACAGCTACTGTAGACGAACGCTTCAACCTAGAAGAACAAAATTTGGTGAGCCAAGTGGGATCTGTGTACTGATCATTACCACCAAGTATCATCAAGATTGGGTGAAAAAATATTTGCTGGTATTTCGGAAACTTGTAATTTTTTAGAAGCTTGGCAAACTCTCTCAATGAAAGTGCTTTTCCACAGTCTGTGCCTAGGGCTACTTGAAGAGGAAACAAACCATAGAGACAAAACAGAGAACTCCTTTATTTTGTCAAGTTTCAAAGAGCTACTACAAACCATGTTGGATTTAGAGTTACAAATTCATATATGTATATAGGAAAGAACAGAGGGAAACCTAAATATAAAAACTTCTACTGTAGGAGAACGCTTCACCCTAGAAGAACACAATTTGGTTAGTCATGTGGGATTTGTGTACTGATCATTAGCAACCAGTATCATCAAGATTGGGTGAAAAAATATTTGCTGGTACTTCGGAAACTCGTTATTTCTTAGAAGCTTGGCAACCCCTCTCAATGAAAGTGCTTTTCCAGAGTCTGCGCCTAGGGCTACTTGAAGAGGAAACAAACAATAGAGACAAAACTCAGAACTCCTTTATTTTGTCAAGTTTCAAAGAGCTACTACAAACCATGTTGGATTTAGAGTTCCAAATTCATCTATCTATATATGAGAGAACAGAGTGAAACCTAAATATAAAAACTGCTACTGTAGACGAACGCTTCAACCAAGAAGAACAAAATTTGGTGAGCCAAGTGGGATCTGTGTACTGATCATTACCACCAAGTATTATCAAGAATGGGTGAAAAAATATTTGCTGGTATTTCAGAAACTCGTTATTTCTTAGAAGCTTGGCAACCCCTCTCAATGAAAATGCTTTTCCACAGTCTGTGCCTAGGGCTACTTGAAGAGGAAACAAACCATAGAGACAAAACTGAGAACTCCTTTATTTTGTCAAGTTTAAAGAGCTACTATAAACCATGGTGGATTTAGAGTTCCAAATTCATCAATCTATATAGGAGAGAACAGAGAGAAACCTAAATATAAAAACTGCCACTGTAGACGAAAGCTTCAACCTAGAAGAACAAAATTTGGTGAGCCAAGTGGGATTTGTGTACTGATCATTACCACCAAGTATTATCAAGAATGGGTGAAAAAATATTTGCTAGTATTTTGGAAACTCGTAATTTCCTAGAAGATGGCAATCCATCTCAGTGAAAGTGCTTTCCACAGTCTGTGCCTAGGACTACTTGAAGAGGAAACAAACCATAGAGAAAACACTGAGAACTTTTTTATTTTATCAAGTTTCAAAGAGCTACTACAAACCATGTTGGATTTAGAGTTCCAAATTCATCTATCTATATAGGAGAGAACAGAGGGAAACCAAATATACAAACTGCTACTGTAGACGAAAGCTTCAAACTAGAAGAACAAAATTTGGTGAGCCAAGTGGGATTTGTCTACTGATCATTACCACCAAGTATCATCAAGATTGGGTGAAAAAATATTTGCTGGTATTTCGGAAACTCCTTATTTCTTAGAAGCTTCTCAACCAATCTCAATGAAAGTACTTTTCCACAGTCTGTGCCTAGGGCTATTGAAGAGAAAACAAACCATAGAGACAAAACTGAGAACTCCTTCATTTTGTCAAGTTTCAAAGAGCTACTACAAACCATGTTGGATTTAGAGTTCCAAAATCATCTATCTATATAGGAGAGAACAGAGGGAAACCTAAATATAAAAACTGCTACTGTAGACGAACGCTTCAACCTAGAAGAACAAAATTTGGTGAGCCAAGTGGGATTTGTGTACTGATCATTACCACCAAGTATCATCAAGATTGGGTGAAAAAATATTTGCTGGTATTTCGGAAACTCTTTATTTTTTGAAGCATGTCAACCCCTCTCAATGAAAGTGCTTTTCCACAGTGTGTGCCTAGGGCTACTTGAAGAGGAAACAAACCATAGAGACAAAACTGAGAAGAACTTTATTTTGTCAAGTTTCAAAGAGCTACTACAAACCATGTTGGATTTAGAGTTCCAAATTCATCTATCTATATAGGAGAGAACAGAGTGAAACCTAAATATAAAAACTACTACTGTAGACGAACGCTTCAACCTAGAAAAACAAAATTTGGTGAGCCAAGTGGGATTTGTGTACTGATCATTAGCAACAAGTATCATCAAGATTTAGTGAAAAAATATTTGCTGGTATTTCGGAAACTCGTTATTTCTTAGAAGCTTGGCAACCCCTCTCCATGAAAGTGCTTTTCCACAGTGTGTGCCTAGGGCTACTTGAAGAGGAAACAATCCATAGAGACAAAACTGAGAATTCCTTTATTTTGTCATGTTTCAAAGAGCTACTACAAACCATGTTGGATTTAGGGTTCCTAATTAATCTATCTATACAGGAGAGAACAGAGGGCAACCTAAATATAAAAACTGCTACTGTAGACGAACGCTTCAACCTAGAAGAACAAAATTTGGTGAGCCAAGTGGGATTGGTGTACTGATCATTACCACCAAGTATCCTCAAGATTGGGTGAAAAAATATTTGCTGGTATTTCATAAACTCGTAATTTCTAAGAAGCTTGGCAACCCCTCTCAATGAAAGTGCTTTTCCACAGTCTATGCCTAGGGCTACTTGAAGAGGAAACAAACCATAGAGACAAAACTGAGAACTCCTTTATTTTATCAAGTTTCAAAGAGCTACTACAAACCATGTTAGATTTAGAGTTCCAAATTCATCTATGTATATATGAGAGAACAGAGGGAAACCTAACTATAAAAACTGCTAATGTAGACGAACGCATCAACCTAGAAGAACAAAATTTGGTGAGCCAAGTGGGATTTGTGTACTGATCATTACCACCAAGTACCATCAAGATTGGGTGAAAAAATATTTGCTAGTATTTTGGAAACTCGTAATTTCCTAGAAGATGGCAATCCATCTCAGTGAAAGTGCTTTCCACAGTCTGTGCCTAGGACTACTTGAAGAGGAAACAAACCTTAGAGAAAACACTGAGAACTTTTTTATTTTATCAAGTTTCAAAGAGCTACTACAAACCATGTTGGATTTAGAGTTCCAAATTCATCTATCTATATAGGAGAGAACAGAGGGAAACCAAATATACAAACTGCTACTGTAGACGAAAGCTTCAAACTAGAAGAACAAAATTTGGTGAGCCAAGTGGGATTTGTCTACTGATCATTACCACCAAGTATCATCAATATTGGGTGAAAAAATATTTGCTGGTATTTCGGAAACTCCTTATTTCTTAGAAGCTTCTCAACCAATCTCAATGAAAGTACTTTTCCACAGTCTGTGCCTAGGGCTATTGAAGAGAAAACAAACCATAGAGACAAAACTGAGAACTCCTTCATTTTGTCAAGTTTCAAAGAGCTACTACAAACCATGTTGGATTTAGAGTTCCAAAATCATCTATCTATATAGGAGAGAACAGAGGGAAACCTAAATATAAAAACTGCTACTGTAGACGAACGCTTCAACCTAGAAGAACAAAATTTGGTGAGCCAAGTGGGATTTCTGTACTGATCATTACGACCAAGTATCATCAAGATTGGGTGAAAAAATATTTTCTGGTATTTCGGAAACTTGTAATTTCTTAGAAGCGTGGCAACCCCTCTCAATGAAAGTGCTTTTCCACAGTCTGTGCCTAGGGTTACTTGAAGAGGAAACAAACCACAGAGACAAAACTGAGAACTCCTTTATTTTGTCAAGTTTCAAAGAGCTACTACACAGTATGTTGGTTTTAGAGTTCCAAATTCATCTATCTATATAGGAGAGAACACAGGGAAACCTAAATATAAAAACTGCTACTGTAGACGAACGCTTCAACCTAAAAGAACAAAAATTGGTAAGCCAAGTGAGATTTGTGTACTGATCATTACCACCAAGTATCATCAAGATTGGGTGAAAATATATTTGCTGGTATTTTGGAAACTCGTTATTTCTAAGAAGCTTGACAACCCACCTCAATGAAAGTGCTTTCCACAGTCTGTGCCTAGGGCTACTTGAAGAGGAAACAAAGCATAGAGACAAAACTGAGAACTCCTTTATTTTGTCAAGTTTCAAAGAGCTACTACAAACCATGTTGGATTTAGAGTTCCAAATTCATCTATCTATATAGGAGAGAACAGAGGGAAACCTAAATATAAAAAATGCTACTGTAGACGAACGCTTCAACCTAGAAGAACAAAATTTGGTGAGCCAAGTGGGATTTGTGTACTGATCATTAGCAACAAGTATCATCAAGATTGGGAAAAAAATATTTGCTGGTATTTCGGAAACTTGTTATTTCTTAGAAGGTTGGCAACCCCTCTCAATGAAAGTGCTTTTCCACATTGTGTGCCTAGGGCTACTTGAAGAGGAAACAAACCATTGGGACAAAATTGAGAACTCCTTTATTTTGTCAAGTTTCAAAGAGCTACTACAAACCATGTTGGATTTAGAGTTTCAAATTCATCTATTTATATAGGAGAGAACAGAGGAAAACCTAAATATAAAAACTGCTACTGTAGACGAACGCTTCAACCTAAAAGAACAAAATTTGTTGAGCCAAGTGGGATTTGTGTAGTGATCATTAGCAACAAGTATAATCAAGATTTAGTGAAAAAATATTTCCTGGTATTTCGGAAACTCGTTATTTCTTAGAAGTTTGCAACCCCTCTCAATGAAAGTGCTTTTCCACAGTATGTGCCTAGGGCTACTTGAAGAGGAAACAAACCATAGAGACAAAACTGAGACCTTTTTTATTTTATCAAGTTTCAAAGAGCTACTACAAACCATATTGGATTTAGAGTTTCAAATTCATCTATCTATATAGGAGAGAACAGAGGGAAACCTAAATATAAAAACTTCTACTGTAGACGAAAGCTTCAAACTAGAAGAACAAAATTTGGTGAGCCAAGTGGGATTTGTGTACTGATCATTACCACCAAGTATCATCAAGTTTGGGTGAAAAAATAATTGCTGGTATTTCGGAAACTCGTTATTTTTTAGAAGCGTCTCAACCCATCTCAATGAAAGTACTTTTCAACAGTCTGTGCCTAGGGCTACTTGAAGAGGAACCAAAATAGAGACAAAACTGAGAACTCCTTCATTTTGTCAAGTTTCAAAGAGCTACTACAAACCATGTTGGATTTAGAGTTCCAAAATCATCTATCTATATAAAAGAGAACAGAGGGAAACCTAAATATAAAAACTGCTACTGTAGACGAACGCTTCAACCTAGAAGAACAAAATTTGGTGAGCAAAGTGGGATTTGTGCACTGATCATTACCACCAAGTATCATCATGATTGGATGAAAAAATATTTGATGGTATTTCGGAAACTCGTTATTTCTTAGAAGCTAGGCAACCCCTCTCAATGAAAGTGCTTTTCCACAGTCTGTGACTAGGGCTACTTGAAGAGGAAATAAACCATACAGACAAAACTGAGAACTCCTTTATTTTGTCAAGTTTCAAAGAGCTACTACAAACCATGTTGTATTTAGAGTTCCAAATTCATATATCTATATATGAGAGAACAGAGTGAAAACTAAGTATAAAAACTGCTACTGTAGCCGAACGCTTCAACCTAGAAGAACAAAATTTGGTGAGCCAATTGGGATTTGTGTACTGATCATTACCACCAAGTATCATCAAGATTGGGTGAAAAAATATTTGCTGGTATTTCGGAAACTCGTTTTTTCTTAGAAGCTTGGCAACCCCTCTCAATGAAAGTGCTTTTCCACAGTCTGTGCCTAGGGATACTTGAAGAGGAAACAAACCATAGAGACAAAACTGAGAACTTTTTTATTTTGTCAAGGTTCAAAGAGCTACTATAAACCATGTTGGATTTAGAGTTCCAAATTCATCTATCTCTATAGGAGAGAACAGAGGGAATCCTAAATATAAAAACTGCAATTGTAGACGAACGCTTCAACCTAGAAGAACAAAATTTGGTGAGCCAAGTGGGATTTGTGTACTGATCATTACCACCAAGTATCATCAAGATTGGGTGAAAAAATATTTGCTGGTATTTCGGAAACTCTTTATTTTTAGAAGCATGTCAACCACTCTCAATGAAAGTGCTTTTCCACAGTGTGTGCCTAGGGCTACTTGAAGAGGAAACAAACCATAGAGACAAAACTGAGAAAAACTTTATTTTGTCAAGTTTCAAAGAGCTACTACAAACCATGTTGGATTTAGAGTTCCAAATTCATCTATCTATTCAGGAGAGAACAGAGGGAAACCTAAATATAAAAACTGCTACTGTAGACGAACGCTTCAACCTAGAAGAACAAAATTTGGTGAGCAAAGTGGGATTTGTGTACTGATCATTACCACCAAGTATCATCATGATTGGATGAAAAAATATTTGCTGGTATTTCGGAAACTCGTTATTTCTTAGAAGCTAGGCAACCCCTCTCAATGAAAGTGCTTTTCCACAGTCTGTGACTAGGGCTACTTGAAGAGGAAATAAACCATACAGACAAAACTGAGAACTCCTTTATTTTGTCAAGTTTCAAAGAGCTACTACAAACCATGTTGTATTTAGAGTTCCAAATTCATATATGTATATATGAGAGAACAGAGTGAAAACTAAATATAAAAACTGCTACTGTAGACGAACTCTTCAACCTAGAAGAACAAAATTTGGTGAGCCAATTGGGATTTGTGTACTGATCATTACCACCAAGTACCATCAAGATTGGGTGAAAAAATATTTGCTGGTATTTCGGAAACTCGTTATTTCTTAGAAGCTTGGCAACCAATCTCAATGAAAGTGCTTTTCCACAGTCTGTGCCTAGGGATACTTGAAGAGGAAACACACCATAGAGACAAAACTGAGAAATTTTTTATTTTGTCAAGGTTCAAAGAGCTACTATAAACCATGTTGGATTTAGAGTTCCAAATTCATCTATCTCTATAGGAGAGAACAGAGGGAAACCTAAATATAAAAACTGCTATTGTAGAAGAACGCTTCAACCTAGAAGAACAAAATTTGGTGAGCCAAGTGGGATTTGTGTACTGATCATTACCACCAAGTATCATCAAGATTGGGTTAAAAAATATTTGCTGGTATTTCGGAAACTCTTTATTTTTAGAAGCATGTCAACCCCTCTCAATGAAAGTGCTTTTCCACAGTGTGTGCCTAGGGCTACTTGAAGAGGAAACAATCCATAGAGACAAAACTGAGAACTCCTTTATTTTGTCATGTTTCAAAGAGCTACTACAAACCATGTTGGATTTAGAGTTCTTAATTAATCTATCTATACAGGAGAGAACAGAGGGCAACCTAAATATAAAAACTGCTACTGTAGACGAACGCTTCAACCTAGAAGAACAAAATTTGGTGAGCCAAGTGGGATTTGTGTACTGATCATTGCCACCAAGTATCATCAAGATTGGGTGAAAAAATATTTGCAGGTATATCGGAAACTCGTTATTTCTTAGAAGCTTGGCAACCCCTCTCAATGAAATTGCTTTTCCACAGTCTGTTACTAGGGCTACTTGAAGAGGAAACTAACCATAGAGACAAAACTGAGAACTCCTTTATTTTGTCAAGTTTCAAAGAGCTACTATAAACCATGTTGGATTTAGAGTTCCAAATTCATCAATCTATATAGGAGAGAACAGAGGGAAACCTAAATATAAAAACTGCTATTGTAGGCGAACGCTTCAAACTAGAAGAACAAAATTTGGTGATCCAAGTGAGATTTGTGTACTAATCATTACCACCAAGTATCATCAAGATTGGGTGAGAAAATATTTGCTGGTATTTCGGAAACTCGTTATTTCTTAGAAGCTTGGCAACCCCTCTCAATGAAAGTGCTTTTCCACAGTCTGTGCCTAGGGCTACTTGAAGAGGAAACAAAGCATAGAGACAAAACTGAGAACTCCTTTATTTTGTCAAGTTTCAAAGAGCTACTACAAACCATGTTGGATTTAGAGTTCCAAATTCATCTATCTATATAGGAGAGAACAGAGGGAAACCTAAATATAAAAAATGCTACTGTAGACGAACGCTTCAACCTAGATGAACAAAATTTGGTGATCCAAGTGGGATTTGTGTACTGATCATTAGCAACAAGTATCATCAAGATTGGGTAAAAAATATTTGCTGGTATTTCGGAAACTTGTTATTTCTTAGAAGGTTGGCAACCCCTCTCAATGAAAGTGCTTTTCCACATTGTGTGCCTAGGGCTACTTGAAGAGGAAACAAACCATAGGGACAAAATTGAGAACTCCTTTATTTTGTCAAGTTTCAAAGAGCTACTACAATCCATGTTGGATTTAAAGTTCCAAATTCATCTATCTATATAGGAGAGAACAGAGAGAAACCTAAATATAAAAACTGCTACTGTAGACGAACGCTTCAACCTAGAAGAACAAAATTTGGTGAGCCAAGTGGGATTTGTGTACTGAACATTACCACCAAGTATCATCAAGATTGGATGAAAAAATATTTGCTGCTATTTCGGAAACTCGTTATTTCTTAGAAGCTTAGCAACCCCTCTCAATGAAAGTGGTTTTCCACAGTCTGTGCCTAGGGCTACTTGAAGAGGAAACAAACCATAGAGACAAAACTGAGAACTCCTTTATTTTGTCAAGTTTCAAAGAGCTACTACAATCCATGTTGGATTTAAAGTTCCAAATTCATCTATCTATATAGGAGAGAACAGAGAGAAACCTAAATATAAAAACTGCTACTGTAGACGAACGCTTCAACCTAGAAGAACAAAATTTTATGAGCCAAGTGGGATTTCTGTACTGATCATTTCCACCAAGTATCAACTAGATTGGATGAAAAAATATTTGCTGGTATTTTGGAAACTCGTTATTTCTTAGAAGCTTGGCAACCCATATCAATGAAAGTGCTTCCACAGTCTGTGCCTAGGGCTACTTGAAGAGGAAACAAACCATAGAGACAAAACTGAGAACTCCTTTATTTTGTCAAGTTTCAAAGAGCTACTACAATCCATGTTGGTTTTAGAGTTCCAAATTCATCTATCGATATAGGAGAGAACAGAGACAAACCTAAATATAAAAACTGCTACTGTAGACGAACGCTTCAACCTAGAAGAACAAAATTTGGTGAGCCAAGTGGGATTTGTGTACTGATCATTACCACCAAGTATCATCAAGATTGGGTGAAAAAATATTTGCTGGTATTTCGGAAACTTGTAATTTCTTAGAAGCCTGGCAAACTCTCTCAATGAAAGTGCTTTCCACAGTCTGTGCCTAGGGCTACTTGAAGAGGAAACAAACCATACAGACAAAACTGAGAACTCCTTTATTTTCTCAAGTTTCAAAGAGCTACTACAAACCATGTTGTATTTAGAGTTCCAAATTCATATATCTATATATGAGAGAACAGAGTGAAAACTAAATATAAAATCTGCTACTGTAGACGATCGCTTCAACCTAGAAGAACAAAATTTGGTGAGCCAATTGGGATTTGTGTACTGATCATTACCACCAAGTATCATCAAGATTGGGTGAAAAAATATTTGCTGGTATTTCGAAAACTCGTTATTACTTAGAAGCTTGGCAACCCCTCTCAATGAAAGTGCTTTTCCACAGTCTGTGCCTAGGGATACTTGAAGAGGAAACAAACCATAGAGACAAAACTGAGAACTTTTTTATTTTGTCAAGGTTCAAAGAGCTACTATAAACCATGTTGGATTTACAGTTCCAAATTCATCTATCTCTATAGGAGAGAACAGAGGGAAACCTAAATATAAAAACTGCTATTGTAGACGAACGCTTCAACCTAGAAGAACAAAATTTGGTGAGCCAAGTGGGATTTGTGTACTGATCATTACCACCAAGTATCATCAAGATTGGGTGAAAAAATATTTGCTGGTATTTCGGAAACTCTTTATTTTTAGAAGCATGTCAACCCCTCTCAATGAAAGTGCTTTTCCATAGTGTGTGCCTAGGGCTACTTGAAGAGGAAACAAACCATAGAGACAAAACTGAGAAAAACTTTATTTTGTCAAGTTTCAAAGAGCTACTACAAACCATGTTGGATTTAGAGTTCCAAATTCATCTATCTATATAGGAGAGAACAGAGTGAAAACTAAATATAAAAACTACTACTGTAGACGAACGCTTCAACCTAGAAAAACAAAATTTGGTGAGCCAAGTGGGATTTGTGTACTGATCATTAGCAACAAGTATCATCAAGATTTAGTGAAAAAATATTTGCTGGTATTTCGGAAACTCGTTATTTCTTAGAAGCTTGGCCACCCCTCTCCATGAAAGTGCTTTTCCACAGTGTGTGCCTAGGGCTACTTGAAGAGGAAACAATCCATAGAGACAAAACTGAGAACTCCTTTATTTTGTCATGTTTCAAAGAGCTACTACAAACCATGTTGGATTTAGAGTTCCTAATTAATCTATCTATACAGGAGAGAACAGAGGGCAACCTAAATATAAAAACTGCTACTGTAGACGAACGCTTCAACCTAGAAGAACAAAATTTGGTGAGCCAAGTGGGATTTGTGTACTGATCATTGCCACCAAGTATCATCAAGATTGGGTGAAAAAATATTTGCAGGTATATCGGAAACTCGTTATTTCTTAGAAGCTTGGCAACCCCTCTCAATGAAAGTGCTTTTCCACAGTCTGTGCCTAGGGCTACTTGAAGAGGAAACAAACCATAGAGACAAAACTGAGAACTCCTTTATTTTGTCAAGTTTCAAAGAGCTACTACAATCCATGTTGGATTTAGATTTCCAAATTCATCTATCTATATAGGAGAGAACAGAGAAAAACCTAAATATAAAAACTGCTACTGTAGACGAACGCTTCAACCTAGAAGAACAAAATTTGGTGAGCCAAGTGGGATTTGTGTACTGATCATTACCACCAAGTATTATCAAGAATGGGTGAAAAAATATTTGCTGGTATTTCAGAAACTCGTTATTTCTTAGAAGCTTGGCAACCTCTCTCAATGAAAATGCTTTTCCACAGTCTGTGCCTAGGGCTACTTGAAGAGGAAACAAACCATAGAGACAAAACTGAGAACTCCTTTATTTTGTCAAGTTTAAAGAGCTACTATAAACCATGGTGGATTTAGAGTTCCAAATTCATCAATCTACATAGGAGAGAACAGAGAGATACCTAAATATAAAACTGCTACTGTAGACGAACACTTCAACCTAGAAGAACAAAATTTCGTGAGCCAAGTGGGATTTGTGTACTGATCATTACCACCAAGTATCATCAAGATTGGGTGAAAAAATATATCCTGGTATTTCGGAAACTCGTTATTTCTTAGAAGCTTGGAAACCCCTCTCAATGAAAGTGCTTTTCCACAGTCTGTGCCTAGGGGTACTTGAAGAGGAAACAAACCATAGAGACAAAACTGAGAACTCCTTTATTTTGTCAAGTTTCAAAGAGCTACTATAAACCATGTTGGATTTAGAGTTCCAAATTCATCTATCTATTCAGGAGAGAACAGAGGGAAACCTAAATATAAAAACTGCTACTGTAGACGAACGCTTCAACCTAGAAGAACAAAATTTGGTGAGCAAAGTGGGATTTGTGTACTGATCATTACCAACAAGTATCATCATGATTGGATGAAAAAATATTTGCTGGTATTTCGGAAACTCGTTATTTCTTAGAAGCTAGGCAACCCCTCTCAATGAAAGTGCTTTTCCACAGTCTGTGACTAGGGCTACTTGAAGAGGAAATAAACCATACAGACAAAACTGAGAACTCCTTTATTTTGTCAAGTTTCAAAGAGCTACTACAAACCATGTTGTATTTAGAGTTCCAAATTCATATATCTATATATGAGAGAACAGAGTGAAAACTAAATATAAAAACTGCTACTGTAGACGAACGCTTCAAACTAGAAGAACAAAATTTGGTGAGCCAATTGGGATTTGTGTACTGATCATTACCACCAAGTACCATCAAGATTGGGTGAAAAAATATTTGCTGGTATTTCGGAAACTCGTTATTTCTTAGAAGCTTGGCAACCCCTCTCAATGAAAGTGCTTTTCCACAGTCTGTGCCTAGGGATACTTGAAGAGGAAACAAACCATAGAGACAAAACTGAGAACTTTTTTATTTTGTCAAGGTTCAAAGAGCTAATATAAACCATGTTGGATTTAGAGTTCCAAATTCATCTATCTCTATAGGAGAGAACAGAGGGAATCCTAAATATAAAAACTGCTATTGTAGACGAACGCTTCAACCTAGAAGAACAAAATTTGGTGAGCCAAGTGGGATTTGTGTACTGATCATTACCACCAAGTATCATCAAGATTGGGTGAAAAAATATTTGCTGGTATTTCGGAAACTCTTTATTTTTAGAAGCATGTCAACCACTCTCAATGAAAGTGCTTTTCCACAGTCTGTGCCTAGGGCTACTTGAAAAGGAAACAAACCATAGAGACAAAACTGAGAAAAACTTTATTTTGTCAAGTTTCAAAGAGCTACTACAAACCATGTTGGATTTAGAGTTCCAAATTCATCTATCTATTCAGGAGAGAACAGAGGGAAACCTAAATATAAAAACTGCTACTGTAGACGAACGCTTCAACCTAGAAGAACAATATTTGGTGAGCAAAGTGGGATTTGTGTACTGATCATTACCACCAAGTATCATCATGATTGTATGAAAAAATATTTGCTGGTATTTCAGAAACTCGTTATTTCTTAGAAGCTAGGCAACCCCTCTCAATGAAAGTGCTTTTCCACAGTCTGTGACTAGGGCTACTTGAAGAGGAAATAAACCATACAGACAAAACTGAGAACTCCTTTATTTTGTCAAGTTTCAAAGAGCTACTACAAACCATGTTGTATTTAGAGTTCCAAATTCATATATCTATATATGAGAGAACAGAGTGAAAACTAAATATAAAAACTGCTACTGTAGACGAACGCTTCAACCTAGAAGAACAAAATTTGGTGAGCCAATTGGGATTTGTGTACTGATCATTACCACCAAGTACCATCAAGATTGGGTGAAAAAATATTTGCTGGTATTTCGGAAACTCGTTATTTCTTAGAAGCTTGGCAACCCCTCTCAATGAAAGTGCTTTTCCACAGTCTGTGCCTAGGGATACTTGAAGAGGAAACAAACCATAGAGACAAAACTGAGAACTTTTTTATTTTGTCAAGGTTCAAAGAGCTACTATAAACCATGTTGGATTTAGAGTTCCAAATTCATCTATCTCTATAGGAGAGAACAGAGGGAAACCTAAATATAAAAACTGCTATTGTAGACGAACGCTTCAACCTAGAAGAACAAAATTTGGTGAGCCAAGTGGGATTTGTGTACTGATCATTACCACCAAGTATCATCAAGATTGGGTGAAAAAATATTTGCTGGTATTTCGGAAACTCTTTATTTTTAGAAGCATGTCAACCCCTCTCAATGAAAGTGCTTTTCCACAGTGTGTGCCTAGGGCTACTTGAAGAGGAAACAATCCATAGAGACAAAACTGAGAACTCCTTTATTTTGTCATGTTTCAAAGAGCTACTACAAACCATGTTGGATTTAGAGTTCTTAATTAATCTATCTATACAGGAGAGAACAGAGGGCAACCTAAATATAAAAACTGCTACTGTAGACGAACGCTTCAACATAGAAGAACAAAATTTGGTGAGCCAAGTGGGATTTGTGTACTGATCATTGCCACCAAGTATCATCAAGATTGGGTGAAAAAATATTTGCAGGTATATCGGAAACTCGTTATTTCTTAGAAGCTTGGCAACCCCTCTCAATGAAATTGCTTTTCCACAGTCTGTTACTAGGGCTACTTGAAGAGGAAACTAACCATAGAGACAAAACTGAGACCTTTTTTATTTTATCAAGTTTCAAAGAGCTACTACAAACCATATTGGATTTAGAGTTTCAAATTCATCTATCTATATAGGAGAGAACAGAGGGAAACCTAAATATAAAAACTTCTACTGAAGACGAAAGCTTCAAACTAGAAGAACAAAATTTGGTGAGCCAAGTGGGATTTGTGTACTGATCATTACCACCAAGTATCATCAAGTTTGGGTGAAAAAATAATTGCTGGTATTTCGGAAACTCGTTATTTCTTAGAAGCGTCTCAACCCATCTCAATGAAAGTACTTTTCAACAGTCTGTGCCTAGGGCTACTTGAAGAGGAACCAAAATAGAGACAAAACTGAGAACTCCTTCATTTTGTCAAGTTTCAAAGAGCTACTACAAACCATGTTGGATTTAGAGTTCCAAAATCATCTATCTATATAAAAGAGAACAGAGGGAAACCTAAATATAAAAACTGCTACTGTAGACGAACGCTTCAACCTAGAAGAACAAAATTTGGTGAGCAAAGTGGGATTTGTGTACTGATCATTACCACCAAGTATCATCATGATTGGATGAAAAAATATTTGATGGTATTTCGGAAACTCGTTATTTCTTAGAAGCTAGGCAACCCCTCTCAATGAAAGTGCTTTTCCACAGTCTGTGACTAGGGCTACTTGAAGAGGAAATAAACCATACAGACAAAACTGAGAACTCCTTTATTTTGTCAAGTTTCAAAGAGCTACTACAAACCATGTTGTATTTAGAGTTCCAAATTCATATATCTATATATGAGAGAACAGAGTGAAAACTAAATATAAAAACTGCTACTGTAGACGAACGCTTCAACCTAGAAGAACAAAATTTGGTGAGCCAATTGGGATTTGTGTACTGATCATTACCACCAAGTATCATCAAGATTGGGTGAAAAAATATTTGCTGGTATTTCGGAAACTCGTTATTTCTTAGAAGCTTGGCAACCCCTCTCAATGAAAGTGCTTTTCCACAGTCTGTGCCTAGGGATACTTGAAGAGGAAACAAACCATAGAGACAAAACTGAGAACTTTTTTATTTTGTCAAGGTTCAAAGAGCTACTATAAACCATGTTGGATTTTGAGTTCCAAATTCATCTATCTCTATAGGAGAGAACAGAGGGAATCCTAAATATAAAAACTGCTATTGTAGACGAACGCTTCAACCTAGAAGAACAAAATTTGGTGAGCCAAGTGGGATTTGTGTACTGATCATTACCACCAAGTATCATCAAGATTGGGTGAAAAAATATTTGCTGGTATTTCGGAAACTATTTTTAGAAGCATGTCAACCACTCTCAATGAAAGTGCTTTTCCACAGTGTGTGCCTAGGGCTACTTGAAGAGGAAACAAACCATAGAGACAAAACTGAGAAAAACTTTATTTTGTCAAGTTTCAAAGAGCTACTACAAACCATGTTGGATTTAGAGTTCCAAATTCATCTATCTATATAGGAGAGAACAGAGTGAAACCTAAATATAAAAACTACTACTGTAGACGAACGCTTCAACCTAGAAAAACAAAATTTGGTGAGCCAAGTGGGATTTGTGTACTGATCATTAGCAACAAGTATCATCAAGATTTAGTGAAAAAATATTTGGTATTATTTCGGAAACTCGTTATTTCTTAGAAGCTTGGCAACCCCTCTCCATGAAAGTGCTTTTCCACAGTGTGTGCCTAGGGCTACTTGAAGAGGAAACAATCCATAGAGACAAAACTGAGAACTCCTTTATTTTGTCATGTTTCAAAGAGCTACTACAAACCATGTTGGATTTAGAGTTCCTAATTAATCTATCTATACAGGAGAGAACAGAGGGCAACCTAAATATAAAAACTGCTACTGTAGACGAACGCTTCAACCTAGAAGAACAAAATTTGGTGAGCCAAGTGGGATTTGTGTACTGATCATTGCCACCAAGTATCATCAAGATTGGGTGAAAAAATATTTGCAGGTATATCGGAAACTCGTTATTTCTTAGAAGCTTGGCAACCCCTCTCAATGAAATTGCTTTTCCACAGTCTGTTACTAGGGCTACTTGAAGAGGAAACTAACCATAGAGACAAAACTGAGAACTCCTTTATTTTGTCAAGTTTCAAAGAGCTACTATAAACCATGTTGGATTTAGAGTTCCAAATTTATCAATCTATATAGGAGAGAACAGAGGGAAACCTAAATATAAAAACTGCTATTGTAGGCGAACGCTTCAACCTAGAAGAACAAAATTTGGTGAGCCAAGTGAGATTTGTGTACTAATCATTACCACCAAGTATCATCAAGATTGGGTGAGAAAATATTTGCTGGTATTTCGGAAACTCGTTATTTCTTATAAGCTTGGCAACCCCTCTCAATGAAAGTGCTTTTCCACAGTCTGTGCCTAGGGCTACTTGAAGAGGAAACAAACCATAGAGACAAAACTGAGAACTCCTTTATTTTGTCAAGTTTCAAAGAGCTACTACAATCCATGTTGGATTTAGAGTTCCAAATTCATCTATCTATATAGGAGAGAACAGAGAGAAACCTAAATATAAAAACTGCTACTGTAGACGAACGCTTCAACCTAGAAGAACAAAATTTGGTGAGCCAAGTGGGATGTGTGTACTGATCATTACCACCAAGTATTATCCAGAATGGGTGAAAAAATATTTGCTGGTATTTCAGAAACTCGTTATTTCTTAGAAGCTTGGCAACCCCTCTCAATGAAAATGCTTTTCCACAGTCTGTGCCTAGGGCTACTTGAAGAGGAAACAAACCATAGAGACAAAACTGAGAACTCCTTTATTTTGTCAAGTTTAAAGAGCTACTATAAACCATGGTGGATTTAGAGTTCCAAATTCATCAATCTATATAGGAGAGAACAGAGAGAAACCTAAATATAAAAACTGCTACTGTAGACGAATGCTTCAACCTAGAAGAACAAAATTTCGTGAGCCAAGTGGGATTTGTGTACTGATCATTACCACCAAGTATCATCAAATTGGGTGAAAAAATATTTGCTGGTATTTCGGAAACTCGTAATTTCTTAGAAGCTTGGCAACCCCTTTCAATGAAAGTGCTTTTCCACAGTCTGTGCCTAGTGCTACTTGAAGAGGAAACAAACCATAGAGACAAAACTGAGAACTCCTTTATTTTCTCAAGTTTCAAAGAGCCACTACAAACCATGTTGGATTTAGAGTTCCAAATTCATCGATCTATATAGGAGAGGACAGAGGGAAACCTAAATATAAAAACTGCTACTGTAGACGAACGCTTCAACCTAGAAGAACAAAATTTGGTGAGCCAAGTGGGAATTGTGTACTGATCATTAGCAACAAGTATCATCAAGATTGGGTAAAAAATATTTGCTCATATTTCGGAAACTTGTTATTTCTTAGAAGCTTGGCAACCCCTCTCAATGAAAGTGCTTTTCCACAGTGTGTGCCTAGGGCTACTTGAATAGGAAACAAACCATAGAGACAAAACCGAGAACTCCTTTATTTTGTCATGTTTCAAAGAGGTAATAAAAACCATATTGGATTTAGAGTTCCAAATTCATCTATTTATATAGGAGAGAACATAGGGAAACCTAAATATAAAAACTGCTACTGTAGACGAACGCTTCAACCTAGAAGAACAAAATTTGGTGAGCCAAGTGGGATTTGTGTACTGATCATAGCAACAAGTATAATCAAGATTTAGTGAAAAAATATTTGCTGGTATTTCGGAAAATCGTTATTTCTTAGAAGCTTTTCAACCCCTCTCAATGAAAGTGCTTTTCAACGGTCTGTGCCTAGGGCTTCTTGAAGAGGAAACAAACCATAGAGACAAAACTGAGAACTCCTTTATTTTGTCAAGTTTCAAAGAGCTACTACAAACCATGTTGGATTTAGTGTTCCAAATTCATCTATCAATATATGAGAAAACAGAGTGAAACCTAAATATAAAAACTGCTACTGTAGACGAACGCTTCAACCTAGAAGAACAAAATTTGGTGAGCCAAGTGGGATTTGTGTACTGATCATTACCACCAAGTATCATCAAGATTGGGTGAAAAAATATTAGCTGGTATTTCGGAAACTCGTTATTTCTTAGAAGCTTGGCAACCCCTCTCAATGAAAGTGC
The DNA here is from genome assembly GCF_048772815.1 of Callospermophilus lateralis. Taxonomy (NCBI): domain Eukaryota; kingdom Metazoa; phylum Chordata; class Mammalia; order Rodentia; family Sciuridae; genus Callospermophilus; species Callospermophilus lateralis. Next base: position 78,360 of record NW_027514683.1, on the reverse strand, counting down.
TTTTACACAGACTGTGCCTAGGGTTACTTGAAGAGGAAACAAACCATAGAGACAAAACTGAGAACTCCTTTTTTTTGTCATGTTTCAAAGAGCTACTACAATCCATGTTGGATTTAGAGTTCCAAATTCATCTATCTATATAGGAGAGGACAGAGGGAAACCTAAATATATAAACTGCTACTGTAGACGAACGCTTCAACCTAGAAGAACAAAATTTGGTGAGCCAAGGGGGAATTGTGCACTGATCATTAGCAACCAGTATCATCATGATTGGGTAAAAAATATTTGCTGGTATTTCGGAAACTTGTTATTTCTTAGAAGCTTGGCAACCCCTCTCAATGAAAGTGCTTTTCCACAGTGTGTGCCTAGGGCTACTTGAAGAGGAAACAAACCATAGACACAAAACTGAGAACTTTTTTATTTTATCAAGTTTCAAAGAGCTACTACAAACCATGTTGGATTTAGAGTTCCAAATTCATCTATCTATATAGGAGAGAACAGAGGGAAACCTAAATATAAAAACTGCTACTGTAGACGAAAGCTTCAAAATAGAAGAACAAAATTTGGTGAGCCAAGTGGGATTTGTGTACTGATCATTACCAGCAAGAATCATCAAGATTGGGTGAAAATATATTTGCTGGTATTTTGGAAACTCGTTATTTCCTAGAAGCTTGGCAACATATCTCAATGAAAGTGCTTTCCACAGACTCTGCCTAGGGCTACTTGAAGAGGAAACAAACCATAGAGACAAAACTGAGAACTCCTTTATTTTGTCACGTTTCAAAGAGCTACTACAAACCATGTTGGATTTAGAGTTCCAAATTCATCTATCTATATAGGAGATAACAGAGGGAAACCTAAATATAAAAACTGCTACTGTAGACGAACGCTTCAACCTAGAAGAACAAAATTTGGTGAGCCAAGTGGGATTTGTGTCCTGATCATTAGCAACAAGTATCATCAAGATTGGGTAAAAAATATTTGCTGGTATTTCGGAAAATCCTTATTTCTTAGGAGCTTGGCAACCCCTCTCAATGAAAGTGCTTTTCCACAGTGTGTGCCTAGGGCTACTTGAAGAGGAAACAAACCATAGAGACAAAACTGAGAACTCCTTTATTTTGTCAAGTTTCAAAGAGCTACTATAAACCATGTTGGATTTAGAGTTCCAAATTCATTTATTTATATAGAAGAGTACAGAGGGAAACCTAAATATAAAAACTGCTACTGTAGACGAACGCTTCAACCTAGAAGAACAAAATTTGGTGAGCCAAGTGGGATTGGTGTACTGATCATTACCACCAAGTATCATCAAGATTGGGTGAAAAAATATTTGCTGGTATTTCATAAACTCGTAATTTCTAAGAAGCTTGGCAACCCCTCTCAATGAAAGTGCTTTTCCACAGTCTGTGCCTAGGGCTACTTGAAGAGGAAACAAACCATAGAGACAAAACTGAGAACTCCTTTATTTTATCAAGTTTCAAAGAGCTACTACAAACCATGTTAGATTTAGAGTTCCAAATTCATCTATGTATATATGAGAGAACAGAGGGAAACCTAAGTATAAAAACTGCTGATGTAGACGAACGCATCAACCTAGAAGAACAAAATTTGGTGAGCCAAGTGGGATTTGTGTACTGATCATTACCACCAAGTACCATCAAGATTGGGTGAAAAATATTTGCTAGTATTTTGGAAACTCCTAATTTCCTAGAAGATGGCAATCCATCTCAGTGAAAGTGCTTTCCACAGTCTGTGCCTAGGACTACTTGAAGAGGAAACAAACCATAGAGAAAAAACTGAGAACTTTTTTATTTTATCAAGTTTCAAAGAGCTACTACAAACCATGTTGGATTTAGAGTTCCAAATTCATCAATCTATATAGGAGAGAACAGAGGGAAACCTAAATATAAAAACTGCTACTGTAGACGAAAGCTTCAAACTAGAAGAACAAAATTTGGTGAGCCAAGTGGGATTTGTCTACTGATCATTACCACCAAGTATCATCAAGATTGGGTGAAAAAATATTTGCTGGTATTTCGGAAACTCGTTATTTCTTAGAAGCTTCTCAACCAATCTCAATGAAAGTACTTTTCCACAGTCTGTGCCTAGGGCTATTGAAGAGAAAACAAACCATAGAGACAAAACTGAGAACTCCTTCATTTTGTCAAGTTTCAAAGAGCTACTACAAACCATGTTGGATTTAGAGTTCCAAAATCATCTATCTATATAGGAGAGAACAGAGGGAAACCTAAATATAAAAACTGCTACTGTAGACGAACGCTTCAACCTAGAAGAACAAAATTTGGTGAGCCAAGTGGGATTTGTGTACTGATCATCACGACCAAGTATCATCAAGATTGGGTGAAAAAATATTTTCTGGTATTTCGGAAACTTGTAATTTCTTAGAAGCGTGGCAACCCCTCTCAATGAAAGTGCTTTTCCACAGTCTGTGCCTAGGGTTACTTGAAGAGGAAACAAACCACAGAGACAAAACTGAGAACTCCTTTATTTTGTCAAGTTTCAAAGAGCTACTACACACTATGTTGGTTTTAGAGTTCCAAATTCATCTATCTATATAGGAGAGAACACAGGGAAACCTAAATATAAAAACTGCTACTGTAGACGAACGCTTCAACCTAAAAGAACAAAAATTGGTAAGCCAAGTGAGATTTGCGTACTGATCATTACCACCAAGTATCATCAAGATTGGGTGAAAATATATTTGCTGGTATTTTGGAAACTCGTTATTTCTTAGAAGCTTGGCAACCCATCTCAATGAAAGTGCTTTCCACAGTCTGTGCCTAGGGCAACTTGAAGAGGAAACAAAGCATAGAGACAAAACTGAGAACTCCTTTATTTTGTCAAGTTTCAAAGATCTACTACAAACCATGTTGGATTTAGAGTTCCAAATTCATCTATCTATATAGGAGAGAACAGAGGGAAACCTAAATATAAAAAATGCTACTGTAGACGAACGCTTCAACCTAGAAAAACAAAATTTGGTGAGCCAAGTGGGATTTGTGTACTGATCATTAGCAACAAGTATCATCAAGATTGGGTAAAAAATATTTGCTGGTATTTCGGAAACTTGTTATTTCTTAGAAGGTTGGCAACCCCTCTCAAAGAAAGTGCTTTTCCACATTGTGTGCCTAGGGCTACTTGAAGAGGAAACAAACCATTGGGACAAAATTGAGAACTCCTTTATTTTGTCAAGTTTCAAAGAGCTACTACAAACCATGTTGGATTTAGAGTTTCAAATTCATCTATTTATATAGGAGAGAACAGAGGAAAACCTAAATATAAAAACTGCTACTGTAGACGAACGCTTCAACCTAGAAGAACAAAATTTGTTGAGCCAAGTGGGATTTGCGGAGTGATCATTAGCAACAAGTAGAATCAAGATTTAGTGAAAAAATATTGCTGGTATTTCGGAAACTCGTTATTTCTTAGAAGTTTGCAACCCCTCTCAATGAAAGTGCTTTTCCACAGTCTGTGCCTAGGGCTACTTGAAGAGGAAACAAACCATAGAGACAAAACTGAGACCTTTTTATTTTATCAAGTTTCAAAGAGCTACTACAAACCATATTGGATTTAGAGTTTCAAATTCATCTATCTATATAGTAGAGAACAGAGGGAAACCTAAATATAAAAACTTCTACTGTAGACGAAAGCTTCAAACTAGAAGAACAAAATTTGGTGAGCCAAGTGGGATTTGTGTACTGATCATTACCACCAAGTATCATCAAGTTTGGGTGAAAAAATAATTGCTGGTATTTCGGAAACTCGTTATTTCTTAGAAGCGTCTCAACCCATCTCAATGAAAGTACTTTTCAAAAGTCTGTGCCTAGGGCTACTTGAAGAGGAACCAAACCATAGAGACAAAACTGAGAACTCCTTCATTTTGTCAAGTTTCAAAGAGCTACTACAAACCATGTTGGATTTAGAGTTCCAAAATCATCTATCTATATAAAAGAGAACAGAGGGAAACCTAAATATAAAAACTGCTACTGTAGACGAACGCTTCAACCTAGAAGAACAAAATTTGGTGAGCCAAGTGGGATTTGTGTACTGATCATTATCTCCACGTATCATCAAGATTGGGTGAAACAATATTGCTGGTATTTCGGAAACTTGTAATTTCTTAGAAGCCTGGCAACCCCTCTCAATGAAAGTGCTTTTCCACAGTCTGTGCCTAGGGCTACATGAAGAGGATACAAACCATAGAGACAAAACTGAGAACTCCTTTTTCTTGTCAAGTTCAAAGAGCTACTACAAATCATGTTGGATTTAGAGTTCCAAATTCATCTATCTATATATTAGAGAACACAGGGAAACCTAAATATAAAAACTGCTACTGTAGACGAACGCTTCAACCTAGAAGAACAAAATATGGTGAGCCAAGTGGGATTTGTGTACTGATCATTAGCAACAAGTATCATCAAGATTGGGTAAAAAACATTTGCTGGTATTTCGGAAACTTGTTATTTCTTAGAAGCTTGGCAACCCCTCTCAATGAAAGTGCTTTTCCACATTGTGTGCCTAGGGCTACTTGAAGAGGAAACAAACCATAGACACAAAACTGAGAACTCCTTTATTTTCTCAAGTTTCAAACAGGTACTAAAAACCATGTTGGATTTAGAGTTCCAAATTCATCTATTTATATACGAGAGAACAGAATTAAACCTAAATATAAAAACTGCTACTGTAGATGAACGCTTCAACCTAGAAGAACAAAATTTGGTTAGCCAAGTGGGTGTTGTGTACTGATCATTACCACCACGTATCATCAAGATTGGGTGAAAAAATATTTGCTGGTATTTCGGAAACTCGTTATTTCTTAGAAGCTTGGCAACCCCTCCCAATGAAAGTGCTTTTCCACAGTCTGTGCCTAGGGCTACTTGAAGAGGAAACAAACCATAGAGACAAGACTGAGAACTCCTATTTTTTGTCAAGTTTCAAAGAGCTACTACAATCCATGTTGGATTTAGAGTTCCAAATTCATCTATCTATATAGGAGAGAACAGAGGGAAACCTAAATATAAAAACTGCTACTGTAGACGAAAGCTACAAACTAGAAGAACAAAATTTGGTGAGCCAAGTGGGATTTGTGTACTGATCATTACCACCAAGTATCATCAAGTTTGGGTGAAAAACATATTTGCTGGTATTTCGGAAACTCGTTATTTATTAGAAGCTTCTCAACCCATCTCAATGAAAGTACTTTTCCACAGTCTGTGCCTAGGGCTACTTGAAGAGGAAAGAAAACATAGAGACAAAACTGAGAACTCCTTCATTTTGTCAAGTTTCAAGAGCTACTACAAACCATGTTGGATTTAGAGTTCCAAAATCATCTATGTATATAAAAGAGAACAGAGGGAAACCTAAATATAAAAACTGCTACTGGAGAAGAACACTTCAACCTAGAAGAAAAAAATTTGTTGAGCCAAGTGGATTGTGTACTGATCATTACCACCAAGTATCATCAAGATTGGGTGAAAAAATATTTGCTGGTATTTCAGAAACTCGTTATTTCTTAGATGCTTGGCAACCCCTCTCAATGAAAGTGCTTTTCCACAGTCAGTGCCGAGGGCTACTTGAAGAGGAAACAAACCATAGAGACAAAACTAAGAACTCCTTTATTTTGTCAAGTTTCAAAGAGCTACTACAAACCATGTTGGATTTAGAGATCCAAATTCATCTATTTATATAGGAGAGAACAGAGGGAAACCTAAATATAAAAACTGCTACTGTAGACGAACGCTTCAAACTAGAAGAACAAAATTTGGTGAGCCAAGTGGGATTTGTGTACTGATCATTACCACCAAGTATCATCAACATTGGGTGAAAATATATTTGCTGGTATTTTGGAAACTCGTTATTTCTTAGAAGCTTCGCAACCCATCTCTCTGAAAGTGATTTCCACAGTAGGTGCCTACGGATACTTGAAGAGGAAACAAACCATAGAGACAAAACTGAGAACTCCTTTATTTTGTCAAGTTTCAAAGAGCTACTACAAACCATGTTGGATTTAGAGTTCCAAATTCATCTATCTATATAGGAGAGGACAGAGGGAAACCTAAATATAAAAACTGCTACTGTAGACGAACGCTTCAACCTAGAAGAACAAAATTTGGTGAGCCAAGTGGGAATTGTGTACTGATCATTAGCAACAAGTATCATCAAGATTGGGTAAAAAATATTTGCTGGTATTTCGGAAACTTGTTATTTCTTTAAAGCTTGGCAACCCCTCTCAATGAAAGTGCTTTTCCACAGTGTGTGCCTAGGGCTACTTGAAGTGGAAACAAACCATAGACACAAAACTGAGAACATTTTTATTTTATCAAGTTTCAAAGAGCTACTACAAACCATGTTGGATTTAGAGTTCCAAATTCATCTATCTATATAGGAGAGAACAGAGGGAAACCTAAATATAAAAACTGCTACTGTAGACGAATGCTTCAAACTAGAAGAACAAAATTTGGTGAGCCAAGTGGGATTTGTGTACTGATCATTACCACCAAGTATCATCAAGTTTGGGTGAAAAAATATTTGCTGGTATTTCGGAAACTCGTTATTTCTTAGAAGCTTCTCAACCCATCTTAATGAAAGTACTTTTCCACAATCTGTGCCAAGGGCTACTTGAAGAGGAAACAAACCATAGAGACAAAACTGAGAAGTTTTTTATTTTGTCAAGTTTCAAAGAGCTACTACAAACCATGTTGGATTTACAGTTCCAAAATCATCTATCTATATAAAAGAGAACAGAGGGAAAAATAAACATAAAAACTGCTACTGTAGACGAACGCTTCAACCTAGAAGAACAAAATTTGGTGAGCCACGTGGGATTTGTGTACTGATCATTACCACCAAGTATCATCAAGATTGGGTGAAAATATATTTGCTGGTATTTTGGAAACTCGTTATTTCCTAGAAGCTTGGCAACATATCTCAATGAAAGTGCTTTCCACAGACTCTGCCTAGGACTACTTGAAGAGGAAACAAACCAGAGACAAAACTGAGAACTCCTTTATTTTGTCAAGTTTCAAAGAGCTACTACAAACCATGTTGGATTTAGAGTTCCAAATTCATCTATCTATATAGGAGATAACAGAGGGAAACCTAAATATAAAAACTGCTACTGTAGACGAACGCTTCAACCTAGAAGAACAAAATTTGGTGAGCCAAGTGGGATTTGTGTACTGATCATTAGCAACAAGTGTCATCAAGATTGGGTAAAAAATATTTGCTGGTATTTCGGAAACTCCTTATTTTTTAGGAGCTTGGCAACCCCTCTCAATGAAAGTGCTTTTCCACAGTGTGTGCCTAGGGCTACTTGAAGAGGAAACAAACCATAGAGACAAAACTGAGAACTCCTTTATTTTGTCAAGTTTCAAAGAGCTACTATAAACGATGTTGGATTTAGAGTTCCAAATTCATTTATTTATATAGGAGTGAACAGAGGGAAACCTAAATATAAAAAGTGCTACTGTAGACGAACGCTTCAACCTGGAAGAACAAAATTTGTTGAGCTAAGTGGGATTTGTGTAGTGATCATTAGCAACAAGTATAATCAAGATTTAGTGAAAAAATATTTGCTGGTATTTCAGAAACTCGTTATTTCTTAGAAGCTTGGCAACCCCTCTCCATGAAAGTGCTTTTCCACAGTGTGTGCCTAGGGCTACTTGAAGAGGAAACAATCCATAGAGACAAAACTGAGAACTCCTTTATTTTGTCATGTTTCAAAGAGCTACTACAAACCATGTTGGATTTAGAGTTCCTAATTAATCTATCTATACAGGAGAGAACAGAGGGCAACCTAAATATAAAAACTGCTACTGTAGACGAACGCTTCAACCTAGAAGAACAAAATTTGGTGAGCCAAGGGGGATTTGTGTACTGATCATTGCCACCAAGTATCATCAAGATTGGGTGAAAAAATATTTGCAGGTATATCGGAAACTCGTTATTTCTTAGAAGCTTGGCAACCCCTCTCAATGAAATTGCTTTTCCACAGTCTGTTACTAGGGCTACCTGAAGAGGAAACTAACCATAGAGACAAAACTGAGAACTCCTTTATTTTGTCAAGTTTCAAAGAGCTACTATAAACCATGTTGGATTTAGAGTTCCAAATTTATCAATCTATATAGGAGAGAACAGAGGGAAACCGAAATATAAAAACTGCTATTGTAGGCGAACGCTTCAACCTAGAAGAACAAAATTTGGTGAGCCAAGTGGGATTTGTGTACTAATCATTACCACCAAGTATCATCAAGATTGGGTGAGAAAATATTTGCTGGTATTTCGGAAACTCGTTATTTCTTAGAAGCTTGGCAACCCCTCTCAATGAAAGTGCTTTTCCACAGTCTGTGCCGAGGGCTACTTGAAGAGGAAACAAACCATAGAGACAAAACTGAGAACTTTTTTATTTTATCAAGTTTCAAAGAGCTACTACAAACCATGTTGGATTTAGAGTTCCAAATTCATCGATCTATATAGGAGAGAACAGAGGGAAACCTAAATATAAAAACTGCTACTGTAGACGAAAGCTACAAACTAGAAGAACAAAATTTGGTGAGCCAAGTGGGATTTGTGTACTGATCATTACCACCAAGTATCATCAAGTTTGGGTGAAAAAATATTTGCTGGTATTTCGGAAACTCGTTATTTCTTAGAAGCTTCTCAACCCATCTCAATGAAAGTACTTTTCCACAGTCTGTGCCTAGGGCTACTTGAAGAGGAAACAAACCATAGAGACAAAACTGAGAACTCCTTCATTTTGTCAAGTTTCAAAGAGCTACTACAAACCATGTTGGATTTAGAGTTCCAAAATCATCTATGTATATAAAAGAGAACAGAGGGAAACCTAAATATAAAAACTGCTACTGTAGACGAACACTTCAACCTAGAAGAACAAAATTTGGTGAGCCAAGTGGATTTGTGTACTGATCATTACCACCAAGTATCATCAAGATTGGGTGAAAAAATATTTGCTGTTATTTCAGAAAATCGTTATTTCATAGAAGCTTGGCAACCCCTTCTCAATGAAAGTGCTTTTCCACAGTCTGTGCCTAGGGCTACTTGAAGAGGAAACAAACCATAGAAACAAAACTGAGAACTCCTTCATTTTGTCAAGTTTCAAAGAGCTACTACAAACCATGTTGGATTTAGAGTTCCAAAATCATCTATCTTATAGGAGAGAGCAGAGGGAAACCTAAATATAAAAACTGCTACTGTAGACGAACGCTTCAACCTAGAAGAACAAAATTTGGTGAGCCAAGTGGGATTTGTGTACTGATCATTACCACCAAGTATCATCAAGATTGGGTGAAAATATATTTGCTGGTATTTTGGAAACTCGTTATTTCTTAGAAGCTTTGCAACCCATCTCTCTGAAAGTGATTTCCACAGTATGTGCCTAGGGCTACTTGAAGAGGAACCAAACCATAGAGACAAAACTGAGAACTCCTTTATTTTGTCAAGTTTCAAAGAGCTACTACATACCATGTTGGATTTAGAGTTCCAAATTCATCTATCTATATAGGAGAGAACAGAGGGAAACCTAAATATAAAAACTGCTACTGTAGACGAACGCTTCAACCTAGAAGAACAAAATTTGGTGAGCCAAGTGGGAATTGTGTACTGATCATTAGCAACAAGTATCATCAAGATTGGGTAAAAAATATTTGCTGGTATTTCGGAAACTTGTTATTTCTTAGAAGCTTGGCAACCCCTCTCAATGAAAGTGCTTTTCCACATTGTGTGCCTAGGGCTAGTTGAAGAGGAAACAAACCATAGACACAAAACTGAGAACTCCTTTATTTTGTCAAGTTTCAAAGATGTACTAAAAACCATGTTGGATTTAGAGTTCCAAATTCATCTATTTATGTACGAGAGAACAGAATGAAACCTAAATATAAAAACTGCTATTGTAGACGAACGCTTCAAACTAGAAGAACAAAATTTGGTTAGCCAAGTGGGATTTGTGTACTGATCATTAGCAACAAGTATAATCAAGATTTATTGAAAAAATATTTGCTGGTATTTCGGGAACGCGTTATTTCTTAGAAGATTCTCAACCCATCTCAATTAAAGTACTTTTCCACAGTCTGTGCCTAGGGCTACTTGAAGAGGAAACAAACCATAGAGACAAAACTGAGAACTCCTTCATTTTGTCAAGTTTCAAAGAGCTACTCCAAACCATGTTGGATTTAGAGTTGCAAAATCCTCTATCTATATAAAAGAGAACAGAGGGAAACCTAAACATAAAAACTGCTACTGAAGACGAACGCTTCAACCTAGAAGAACAAAATTTGGTGAGCCAAGTGGATTTGTGTACTGATCATTACCACCAAGTATCATCTAGATTGGGGGAAAAATATTTGCTGGTATTTCGGAAACTCGTAATTTCTAAGAAGCTTGGCAACCCCTCTCAATGAAAGTGCTTTTCCACAGTCTGTGCCTAGGGCTACTTGAAGAGGAAACAAACCATAGAGGCAAAACTGAGAACTCCTTCATTTTGTCAAGTTTCAAAGAGCTACTACAAACCATGTTGGATTTAGAGTTGCAAAATCATCTATCTATATAAAAGAGAACAGAGGGAAACCTAAACATAAAAACTGCTACTGAAGACGAACGCTTCAAACTAGAAGAACAAAATTTGGTGAGCCAAGTGGATTTGTGTACTGATCATTACCACCAAGTATCATCTAGATTGGGTGAAAAAATATTTGCTGGTATTTCGGAAACTCGTAATTTCTAAGAAGCTTGGCAACCCCTCTCAATGAAAGTGCTTTTCCACAGTCTGTGCCTAGGGCTACTTGAAGAGGAAACAAACCATAGAGACAAAACTGAGAACTCCTTCATTTTGTCAAGTTTCAAAGAGCTACTACAAACCATGTTGGATTTAGAGTTGCAAAATAATCTATCTATCTATATAAAAGAGAACAGAGGGAAACCTAAACATAAAAACTGCTACTGAAGACGAACGCTTCAACCTAGAAGAACAAAATTTGGTGAGCCAAGTGGATTTGTGTACTGATCATTACCACCAAGTATCATCTAGATTGGGTGAAAAAATATTTGCTGGTATTTCGGAAACTCGTAATTTCTAAGAAGCTTGGCAACCCCTCTCAATGAAAGTGCTTTTCCACAGTCTGTGCCTAGGGCTACTTGAAGAGGAAACAAACCATAGAGACAAAACTGAGAACTCCTTCATTTTGTCAAGTTTCAAAGAGCTACTACAAACCATGTTGGATTTAGAGTTGCAAAATAATCTATCTATCTATATAAAAGAGAACAGAGGGAAACTTAAACATAAAAACTGCTACTGAAGACGAACGCTTCAACCTAGAAGAACAAAATTTGGTGAGCCAAGTGGATTTGTGTACTGATCATTACCACCAAGTATCATCTAGATTGGGTGAAAAAATATTTGCTGGTATTTCGGAAACTCGTAATTTCTAAGAAGCTTGGCAACCCCTCTCAATGAAAGTGCTTTTCCACAGTCTGTGCCTAGGGCTACTTGAAGAGGAAACAAACCATAGAGACAAAACTGAGAACTCCTTCATTTTGTCAAGTTTCAAAGAGCTACTACAAACCATGTTGGATTTAGAGTTGCAAAATAATCTATCTATCTATATAAAAGAGAACAGAGGGAAACCTAAACATAAAAACTGCTACTGAAGATGAACGCTTCAACCTAGAAGAACAAAATTTGGTGAGCCAAGTGGATTTGTGTACTGATCATTACCACCAAGTATCATCTAGATTGGGTGAAAAAATATTTGCTGGTATTTCGGAAACTCGTAATTTCTAAGAAGCTTGGCAACCCCTCTCAATGAAAGTGCTTTTCCACAGTCTGTGCCTAGGGCTACTTGAAGAGGAAACAAACCATAGAGACAAAACTGAGAACTCCTTCATTTTGTCAAGTTTCAAAGAGCTACTACAAACCATGTTGGATTTAGAGTTGCAAAATAATCTATCTATCTATATAAAAGAGAACAGAGGGAAACCTAAACATAAAAACTGCTACTGAAGACGAACGCTTCAACCTAGAAGAACAAAATTTGGTGAGCCAAGTGGATTTGTGTACTGATCATTACCACCAAGTATCATCTAGATTGGGTGAAAAAATATTTGCTGGTATTTCGGAAACTCGTAATTTCTAAGAAGCTTGGCAACCCCTCTCAATGAAAGTGCTTTTCCACAGTCTGTGCCTAGGGCTACTTGAAGAGGAAACAAACCATAGAAACAAAACTGAGAACTCCTTCATTTTGTCAAGTTTCAAAGAGCTACTACAAACCATGTTGGATTTAGAGTTCCAAAATCATCTATCTTATAGGAGAGAGCAGAGGGAAACCTAAATATAAAAACTGCTACTGTAGACGAACGCTTCAACCGAGAAGAAACAAAATTTGGTGAGCCAAGTGGGATTTGTGTACTGATCTTTACCACCAAGTATCATCAAGATTGGGTGAAAAAATATTTCCTGGTATTTCGGAAACTTGTAATTTCTTAGAAGCTTGGCAACCCCTCTCAATGAAAGTGCTTTTCCACAGTCTGTGACTAGGGTTACTTGAAGAGGAAACAAACCATAGAGACAAAACTGAGAACTCCTTTATTTTGTCAAGTTTCAAAGAGCTACTACAAACCATGTTGGATTTAGAGTTCCAAATCCATCTATCTATATAGGAGAGAACACAGGGAAACCTAAATATAAAAACTGCTACTGTAGACGAACGCTTCAACCTAGAAGAACAAAATTTGGTGAGCCAAGTGGGATTTGTGTACTGATCATTACGACCAATTATCATCAAGTTTGGGTGAAAAAATATTTGCTGGTATTTCGGAAACTCGATATTTCTTAGAAGCTCGGCAACCCCTATCAATGAAAGTGCTTTTCCACAGTCTGTGCCTAGGGCTACTTGAAGAGGAAACAAACCATAGAGACAAAACTGAGAACTCCTTTTTCTTGTCAAGTTTCAAAGAGCTACTACAATCCATGTTGGATTTAGAGTTCCAAATTCATCAATGTATATAGGAGAGAACAGTGAGAAACCTAAATATAAAAAATGCTACTGTAGACGAACGCTTCAACCTAGAAGAACAAAATTTGGTGAGCCAAGTTGGATTTGTGTACTGATCATTACCACCAAGTATCTTCAAGATTGGGTGAAAAAATATTTGCTGGTATTTCGGAAACTCGTAATTTCTTAGTAGCTTGGCAACCCCTCTCAATGAAAGTGCTTTTCCACAGTCTGTGCCTAGGGCAACTTGAAGAGGAAACAAACCATAGAGACAAAACTGAGAACTCCTTTATTTTGTCAAGTTTCAAAGAGCTACTACAAACCATGTTGGATTTAGAGTTCCAAATTCATCTATCTATGTAGGAGAGAACAGAGGGAAACCTAAATATAAAAACTGCTACTGTAGAGGAACGCTTCAACCTAGAAGAACAAAATTTGGTGAGCGAAGTGGATTTGTGTACTGATCATTACCACCAAGTCATCAATATTGGGTGAAAAAATATTTGCTGGTATTTCGGAAACTTGTAATTTCTTAGAAGCTTGGCAACCCCTCCAATGAAAGTGCTTTTCCACAGTCTGTGCCTAGAGCTACTTGAAGAGGAAACAAACCATAAAGACAAAACTGAGAACTCCTTTATTTTGTCAAGTTTCAAATGCTACTACAAACCATGTTGGATTTAGAGTTCCAAATTCATCTATTTATATAGGAGAGAACACAGGGAAACCTAAATATAAAAACTGCTACTGTAGACGAACGCTTCAACCTAGAAGAACAAAATTTGGTGAGCGAAGTGGGATTTGTGTACTGATCATTACCACCAAGTATCAGCAAGATTGGTGAAAATATATTTGCTGGTATTTTGGAAACTCGTTATTTCTTAGAAGCTTTGCAACCCATCTCAATGAAAGTGCTTTCCACAGTCTGTGCCTAAGACTACTTGAAGAGGAAACAAACCATATAGACAAAACTGAGAACTCCTTTATTTTGTCAAGTTTCAAAGAGCTACTACAAACAATGTTGGATTTAGAGTTCCAAATTCATCTATCTATATAGGAGAGAACAGAGGGAAACCTAAATATAAAAACTGCTACTGTAGACGAACGCTTCAACTTAGAAGAACAAAATTTGGTGAGCCAAGTTTGATTTGTGTACTGATCATTAGCAACAAGTATAATCAAGATTGGGTAAAAAATATTTGCTGGTATTTCGGAAACTTTTTATTTCTTAGAAGCTTGGCAACCCCTCTCAATGAAAGTGCTTTTCCACAGTGTCTGCCTAGGGCTACTTGAAGAGGAAACAAACCATAGAGACAAAACTGAGAACTCCTTTATTTTGTCAAGTTTCAAAGAGGTACTAAAAAAACAAGTTGGATTTAGAGTTCCAAATTCATCTATCTATATATGAGAGAACAGAGTGAAACCTAAATATAAAAACTGCTACTGTAGTCGAACGCTTCAACATAGAAGAACAAAATTTGGTGAGCCAAGTGGGATTTGTGTACTGATCATTACCACCAAGTATCTTCAAGATTGGGTGAAAAAATATTTGCTGGTATTTCGGAAACTCGTAATTTCTTAGTAGCTTGGCAACCCCTCTCAATGAAAGTGCTTTTCCACAGTCTGTGCCTAGGGCTACTTGAAGAGGAAACAAACCATAGAGACAAAACTGAGAACTCCTTTATTTTGTCAAGTTTCAAAGAGCTACTACAAACCATGTAGGATTTAGAGTTCCAAATTCATCTATCTATATAGGAGAGAACACAGGGAAACCTAAATATAAAAAGTGCTACTGTAGACGAACGCTTCAACCTAGAAGAACAAAATTTGGTGAGCCAAGTGGATTTGTGTACTGATCATTACCACCAAGTATCATCACGATTGGGTGAAAAAATATTTGCTGGTATTTCGGAAACTTTTAATTTCTTAGAAGCTTGGCAACCCCTCTCAATGAAAGTGCTTTTCCACAGTCTGTGCCTAGAGCTACTTGAAGAGGAAACAAACCATAGAGACAAAACTGAGAACTCCTTTATTTTGTCAAGTTTCAAAAGCTACTACAAACCATGTTGGATTTAGAGTTCCAAATTCATCTATTTATATAGGAGAGAACACAGGGAAACCTAACTATAAAAACTGCTACTGTAGACGAACGCTTCAACCTAGAAGAACAAAATTTGGTGAGCGAAGTGGGATTTGTGTACTGATCATTACCAGCAAGTATCATCAAGATTGGTGAAAATATATTTGCTGGTATTTTGGAAACTCCTTATTTCTTAGAAGCTTGGCAACCCATCTCAATGAAAGTGCTTTCCACAGTCTGTGCCTAGGGCTACTTGAAGAGGAAACTAACCATAGAGACAAAACTGAGAACTCCTTTATTTTGTCAAGTTTCAAAGAGCCACTACAAACCATGTTGGATTTAGAGTTCCAAATTCATCTATCTATATAGGAGAGAACAGAGGGAAACCTAAATATAAAAACTGCTACTGTAGACGACGCTTCAAACTAGAAGAACAAAATTTGGTGAGCCAAGTGGGATTTGTGTACTGATCATTAGCAACAAGTATCATCATGATTTAGTGAAAAAATATTTGCTGGTATTTTGGAAACTCGTTATTTCATAGAAGCTTGGCAACACCTCTCAATGAAAGTGCCTTTCAACATTCTTTGCCTAGGGCTTCTTGAAGAGGAAACAAACCATAGAGACAAAACTGAGAACTCCTTTATTTTGTCAAGTTTCAAAGAGCTACTACAATCCATGTTGGTTTTAGAGTTCCAAATTCATCTATCTATATAGGAGAGAACAGAGAGAAACCTAAATATAAAAACAGCTACTGTAGACGAACGCTTCAACCTAGAAGAACAAAATTTGGTGAGCCAAGTGGGATTTGTGTACTGATCATTACCACAAAGTATCATCAAGATTGGGTGAAAAAATATTTGCTGGTATTTTGGAAACTCGTTATTTCTTAGAAGCTTGGCAACCCATCTCAGTGAAAGTGCTTTCCACAGTCTGTGCCAAGGACTACTTGAAGAGGAAACAAACCATAGAGACAAAACTGAGAACTTTTTATTTTATCAAGTTTCAAAGAGCTACTACAAACCATGTTGGATTTAGAGTTCCAAATTCATCTATCTATATAGAAGAGAACAGAGGGAAACCTAAATATAAAAACTGCTACTGTAGACGAAAGCTTCAAACTAGAAGAACAAAATTTACTGAACCAAGTGGGATTTGTGTACTGATCATTACCACCAAGTATAATCAAGTTTGGGTGAAAAAATATTTGCTGGTATTTCGGAAACTCGTTATTTCTTAGAAGCTTCTCAACCCATCTCAATGAAAGTACTTTTCCACAGTCTGTGCCTAGGGCTACTTGAAGAGGAAACAAACCATAGAGACAAAACTGAGAACTCCTTTATTTTGTCAAGTTTCAAAGAGCTACTACAAACCATGTTGGATTTAGAGTTCCAAATTCATCTATCTATATAGGAGAGAACACAGGGAAACCTAAATATAAAAACTGCTACTGTAGACGAACACTTAAACCTAGAAGAACAAAATTTGGTGAGCCAAGTGGGATTTGTGTACTGATCATTACCACCAAGTATCATCAAGATTGGGTGAAAATATATTTGCTGGTATTTTGGAAACTCGTTATTTCTTAGAAGCTTCGCAACCCATCTCTCTGAAAGTGATTTCCACAGTATGTGCCTAGGGCTACTTGAAGAGGAAACAAACCATAGAGACAAAACTGAGAACTCCTTTATTTTGTCAAGTTTCAAAGAGCTACTACATACCATGTTGGATTTAGAGTTCCAAATTCATCTATCTATATAGGAGAGAACAGAGGGAAACCTAAATATAAAAACTGCTACTGTAGACGAACGCTTCAACCTAGAAGAACAAAATTTGGTGAGCCAAGTGGGAATTGTGTACTGATCATTAGCAACAAGTATCATCAAGATTGGGTAAAAAATATTTGCTGGTATTTCGGAAACTTTTTATTTCTTAGAAGCTTGGCAACCCCTCTCAATGAAAGTGCTTTTCCACAGTGTCTGCCTAGGGCTACTTGAAGAGGAAACAAACCATAGAGACAAAACTGAGAACTCCTTTATTTTGTCAAGTTTCAAAGAGGTACTAAAAAAACAAGTTGGATTAGAGTTCCAAATTCATCTATCTATATATGAGAGAACAGAGTGAAACCTAAATATAAAAACTGCTACTGTAGTCGAACGCTTCAACATAGAAGAACAAAATTTGGTGAGCCAAGTGGGATTTGTGTACTGATCATTACCACCAAGTATCTTCAAGATTGGGTGAAAAAATATTTGCTGGTATTTCGGAAACTCGTAATTTCTTAGTAGCTTGGCAACCCCTCTCAATGAAAGTGCTTTTCCACAGTCTGTGCCTAGGGCTACTTGAAGAGGAAACAAACCATAGAGACAAAACTGAGAACTCCTTTATTTTGTCAAGTTTCAAAGAGCTACTACAAACCATGTAGGATTTAGAGTTCCAAATTCATCTATCTATATAGGAGAGAACACAGGGAAACCTAAATATAAAAAGTGCTACTGTAGACGAACGCTTCAACCTAGAAGAACAAAATTTGGTGAGCCAAGTGGATTTGTGTACTGATCATTACCACCAAGTATCATCACGATTGGGTGAAAAAATATTTGCTGGTATTTCGGAAACTTTTAATTTCTTAGAAGCTTGGCAACCCCTCTCAATGAAAGTGCTTTTCCACAGTCTGTGCCTAGAGCTACTTGAAGAGGAAACAAACCATAGAGACAAAACTGAGAACTCCTTTATTTTGTCAAGTTTCAAAAGCTACTACAAACCATGTTGGATTTAGAGTTCCAAATTCATCTATTTATATAGGAGAGAACACAGGGAAACCTAACTATAAAAACTGCTACTGTAGACGAACGCTTCAACCTAGAAGAACAAAATTTGGTGAGCGAAGTGGGATTTGTGTACTGATCATTACCAGCAAGTATCATCAAGATTGGTGAAAATATATTTGCTGGTATTTTGGAAACTCCTTATTTCTTAGAAGCTTGGCAACCCATCTCAATGAAAGTGCTTTCCACAGTCTGTGCCTAGGGCTACTTGAAGAGGAAACTAACCATAGAGACAAAACTGAGAACTCCTTTATTTTGTCAAGTTTCAAAGAGCCACTACAAACCATGTTGGATTTAGAGTTCCAAATTCATCTATCTATATAGGAGAGAACAGAGGGAAACCTAAATATAAAAACTGCTACTGTAGACGACGCTTCAAACTAGAAGAACAAAATTTGGTGAGCCAAGTGGGATTTGTGTACTGATCATTAACAACAAGTATCATCATGATTTAGTGAAAAAATATTTGCTGGTATTTTGGAAACTCGTTATTTCATAGAAGCTTGGCAACACCTCTCAATGAAAGTGCCTTTCAACATTCTTTGCCTAGGGCTTCTTGAAGAGGAAACAAACCATAGAGACAAAACTGAGAACTCCTTTATTTTGTCAAGTTTCAAAGAGCTACTACAATCCATGTTGGTTTTAGAGTTCCAAATTCATCTATCTATATAGGAGAGAACAGAGAGAAACCTAAATATAAAAACAGCTACTGTAGACGAACGCTTCAACCTAGAAGAACAAAATTTGGTGAGCCAAGTGGGATTTGTGTACTGATCATTACCACCAAGTATCATCAAGATTGGGTGAAAAAATATTTGCTGGTATTTCGGAAACTCGTTATTTCTTAGAAGCTTGGCAACCCCTCTCAATGAAAGTGCTTTTCCACAGTCTGTGCCTAGGGCTACTTGAAGAGGAAACAAACCATAGAGACAAAACTGAGAACTCCTTTATTTTATCAAGTTTAAAAGACCTACTACAAACCATGTTGGATTTAGAGTTCCATATTCATCTATCTATATATGAGAGAACAGAGGGAAACCTAACTATAAAAACTGCTACTGTAGATGAACGCATCAACATAGAAGAACAATATTTGGTGAGCCAAGTGGGATTTGTGTACTGATCATTACCACCAAGTATCATCAAGATTGGGTGAAAAAATATTTGCTGGTATTTTGGAAACTCGTTATTTCTTAGAAGCTTGGCAACCCATCTCAGTGAAAGTGCTTTCCACAGTCTGTGCCAAGGACTACTTGAAGAGGAAACAAACCATAGAGACAAAACTGAGAACTTTTTATTTTATCAAGTTTCAAAGAGCTACTACAAACCATGTTGGATTTAGAGTTCCAAATTCATCTATCTATATAGAAGAGAACAGAGGGAAACCTAAATATAAAAACTGCTACTGTAGACGAAAGCTTCAAACTAGAAGAACAAAATTTGGTGAACCAAGTGGGATTTGTGTACTGATCATTACCACCAAGTATCATCAAGTTTGGGTGAAAAAATATTTGCTGGTATTTCGGAAACTCGTTATTTCTTAGAAGCTTCTCAACCCATCTCAATGAAAGTACTTTTCCACAGTCAGTGCCTAGGGCTAATTGAAGAGGAAACAAACCATAGAGACAAAACTGAGAACTCCTTTATTTTGTCAAGTTTCAAAGAGCTACTACAAACCATGTTGGATTTAGAGTTCCAAATTCATCTATCTATATAGGAGAGAACACAGGGAAACCTAAATATAAAAACTGCTACTGTAGACGAACACTTAAACCTAGAAGAACAAAATTTGGTGAGCCAAGTGGGATTTGTGTACTTATCATTACTACCAAGTATCATCAAGATTGGGTGAAAATATATTTGCTGGTATTTTGGAAACTCGTTATTTCTTAGAAGCTTGGCAACCCATCTCAATGAAAGTGCTTTCCACACTCTGTGCCTAGGGCTACTTGAAGAGGAAACAAACCATAGAGACAAAACTGGGAACTCCTTTTTTTTGTCAAGTTTCAAAGAGCTACTACAATCCGAGTTGGATTTAGAGTTCCAAATTTATCTATCTATATATGAGAGAACAGAGTGAAACCTAACTATAAAAACTGCTACTGTAGACGAATGCATCAACCTAGAAGAACAAAATTTGGTGAGTCAAGTGTGATTTGTGTACTGATCATTACCACCAAGTATCATCAAGATTGGGTGAAAAAATATTTGCTGATATTTTGGAAACTCGTTATATCTTAGAAGCTTGGCAACCCATCTCAATGAAAGTGCTTTTACAGTCTGTGCCTAGGGCTACTTGAAGAGGAAACTAACCATAGAGACAAAACTGAGAAATCCTTTATTTTTTCAAGTTTCAAACAGCTACTACAAACCATGTTGGATTTAGAGTTCCAAATTCATCTATCTATATAAGAGAGAACAGAGGGAAACCTAAATATAAAAACTGCTACTGTAGACGAAAGCTTCAACCTAGAAGAACAAAATTTGGTGAGCCAAGTGGGATTTGTGTACTGATCATTACCACCATGTATCATCAAGATTGGGTGAAAAAATATTTGCTGGTATTTCGGAAACTCGTTATTTCTTAGAAGCTTCTCAACCCATCTCAATGAAAGTTCTTTTCCACAGTCTGTGCCTAGGGCTACTTGAAGAGAAAACTAACCATAGAGACAAAACTGAGAACTTCTTTATTTTGTCAAGTTTCAAAGAGATACTACAAACCATGTTGGATTTAGAGTTCCAAATTCATCTATCTATATAGGAGAGAACACAGGGAAACCTAAATATAAAAACTGCTACTGTAGACGAATGCTTCAACGTAGAAGAACAAAATTTGGTGAGCCAAGTGGATTTGTGTACTGATCATTACCAGAAAGTATCATCAAGATTGGGTGAAAAAATATTTGCTGGAATTTCGGAAACTTGTAATTTCTTAGAAGCTTGGCAACCCCTCTCAATGAAAGTGCTTTTAAACAGTCTGTGCCTAGAGCTACTTGAAGAGGAAACAAACCATAGAGACAAAACTGAGAACTCCTTTATTTTGTCAAGTTTCAAAGAGCTACTACAAACCATGTTGGATTTAGAGTTCAAAATTCATCTATTTATATAGGAGAGAACACAGGGAAACCTAAATATAAAAACTGCTACTGTAGACGAACGCTTCAACCTAGAGGAACAAAATTTGGTGAGCGAAGTGGGATTTGTGTACTAATCATTACCACCATGTATCATCAAGATTGGGTGAAAATATATTTGCTGGTATTTTGGAAACTCGTTATTTCTTAGAAGCTTTGCAACCCATCTCAATGAAAGTGCTTTCCACAGTCTGTGCCTAGGACTACTTGAAGAGGAAACAAACCATAGAGACAAAACTGAGAACTCCTTTATTTTGTCAAGTTTCAAAGAGCTACTACAAACCATGTTGGATTTAGAGTTCCAAATTCATCTATCTATATAGGAGAGAACAGAGGGAAACCTAAATATAAAAACTGCTACTGTAGACGAACGCTTCAACCTAGAAGAACAAAGTTTGGTGAGCCAAGTGGGATTTGTGTACTGATCATTAGCAACAAGTATCATCAAGATTGGGTAAAAAATATTTGCTGGTATTTCGGAAACTTGTAATTTCTTAGAAGCTTGGCAACCCCTCTCAATGAAAGTGCTTTTCCACAGTCTGTGCCTAGAGCTACTTGAAGAGGAAACAAACCATAGAGACAAAACTGAGAACTCCTTTATTTTGTCAAGTTTCAAAGAGCTACTACAATCCATGTTGGATTTAGAGTTCCAAATTCATCAATCTATATAGGAGAGGACAGAGGGAAACCTAAATATAAAAACTGCTACTGTAGACGAACGCTTCAACCTAGAAGAACAAAATTTGGTGAGCCAAGTGGGAATTGTGTACTGATCATTAGCAACAAGTATCATCAAGATTGGGTAAAAAATATTTCCTCATATTTCGGAAACTTGTTATTTCTTAGAAGCTTGGCAACCCCTCTCAATGAAAGTGCTTTTCCACAGTGTGTGCCTAGGGCTACTTGAATAGGAAACAAACCATAGAGACAAAACCGAGAACTCCGTTATTTTGTCATGTTTCAAAGAGGTACTAAAAACCATGTTGGATTTAGTGTTCCAAATTCATCTATCAATATATGAGAAAACAGAGTGAAACCTAAATATAAAAACAGCTACTCTAGACGAACGCTTCAACCTAGAAGAACAAAATTTGGTGAGCCAAGTGGGATTTGTGTACTGATCATTACCACCAAGTATCATCAAGATTGGGTGAAAAAATATTAGCTGGTATTTCGGAAACTCGTTATTTCTTAGAAGCTTGGCAACCCCTCTCAATGAAAGTGCTTTTCCACAGTCTGTGCCTAGGGTTACTTGAAGAGGAAACAAACCATAGAGACAAAACTGAGAACTCCTTTTTTTTGTCATGTTTCAAAGAGCTACTACAATCCATGTTGGATTTAGAGTTCCAAATTCATCTATCTATATAGGAGAGGACAGAGGGTAACCTAAATATATAAACTGCTACTGTAGACGAACGCTTCAACCTAGAAGAACAAAATTTGGTGAGCCAAGTGGGAATTGTGCACTGATCATTAGCAACCAGTATCATCAAGATTGGGTAAAAAATATTTGCTGGTATTTCGGAAACTTGTTATTTCCTAGAAGCTTGGCAACCCCTCTCAATGAAAGTGCTTTTCCACAGTGTGTGCCTAGGGCTACTTGAAGAGGAAACAAACCATAGACACAAAACTGAGAACTTTTTAATTTTATCAAGTTTCAAAGAGCTACTACAAACCATGTTGGATTTAGAGTTCCAAATTCATCTATCTATATAGGAGAGAACAGAGGGAAACCTAAATATAAAAACTGCTACTGTAGACGAAAGCTTCAAACTAGAAGAACAAAATTTGGTGAGCCAAGTGGGATTTGTGTACTGATCATTACCACCAAGTATCATCAAGATTGGGTGAAAATATATTTGCTGGTATTTTGGAAACTCGTTATTTCCTAGAAGCTTGGAAACATATCTCAATGAAAGTGCTTTCCACAGACTCTGCCTAGGGCTACTTGAAGAGGAAACAAACCATAGAGACAAAACTGAGAACTCCTTTATTTTGTCAAGTTTCAAAGAGCTACTACAAACCATGTTGGATTTAGAGTTCCAAATTCATCTATCTATATAGGAGAGAACAGAGGGAAACCTAAATATAAAAACTGCTAGTGTAGACGAACGCTTCAACCTAGAAGAACAAAATTTGGTGAGCCAAGTGGGATTTTTGTACTGATCATTAGCAACCAGCATCATCAAGATTGGGTGACAAAATATTTGCTGGTATTTCGGAAACTTGTTATTTCTTAGAAGCTTGACAACCCCTCTCAATGAAAGTGCTTTTCCACATTGTGTGCCTAGGGCTACTTGAAGAGGAAACAAACCATAGACACAAAACTGAGAACTCCTTTATTTTGTCAAGTTTCAAACAGGTACTAAAAACCATGTTGGATTTAGAGTTCCAAATTCATCTATTTATATACAAGAGAACAGAATTAAACCTAAATATAAAAACTGCTACTGTAGATGAACGCTTCAACCTAGAAGAACAAAATTTGGTTAGCCAAGTGGGATTTGTGTACTGATCATTACCACCACGTATCATCAAGATTGGGTGAAAAAATATTTGCTGGTATTTCGGAAACTCGTTATTTCTTAGAAGCTCGGCAACCCCTATCAATGAAAGTGCTTTTCCACAGTCTGTGCCTAGGGCTACTTGAAGAGGAAACAAACCATAGAGACAAAACTGAGAACTCCTATTTTTTGTCAAGTTTCAAAGAGCTACTACAATCCATGTTGGATTTAGAGTTCCAAATTCATCTATCTATATAGGAGAGAACAGAGGGAAACCTAAATATAAAAACTGCTACTGTAGACGAAAGCTACAAACTAGAAGAACAAAATTTGGTGAGCCAAGTGGGATTTGTGTACTGATCATTACCACCAAGTATCATCAAGTTTGGGTGAAAAACATATTTGCTGGTATTTCGGAAACTCGTTATTTATTAGAAGCTTCTCAACCCATCTCAATGAAAGTACTTCTCCACAGTCTGTGCCTAGGGCTACTTGAAGAGGAAACAAAACATAGAGACAAAACTGAGAATCCTTCATTTTGTCAAGTTTCAAAGAGCTACTACAAACCATGTTGGATTTAGAGTTCCAAAATCATCTATGTATATAAAAGAGAACAGAGGGAAACCTAAATATAAAAACGGCTACTGTAGACGAACAGTTCAACCTAGAAGAACAAAATTTGGTGAGCCAAGTGGATTTGTGTACTGATCATTACCACCAAGTATCATCAAGATTGGGTGAAAAAATATTTGCTGGTATTTCAGAAACTCGTTATTTCTTAGAAGCTTGGCAACCCCTCTCAATGAAAGTGCTTTTCCACAGTCAGTGCCGAGGGATACTTGAAGTGAAAACAAACCATAGAGACAAAACTAAGAACTCCTTTATTTTGTCAAGTTTCAAAGAGCTACTACAAACCATGTTGGATTTAGAGTTCCAAATTCATCTATTTATATAGGAGACAACACAGGGAAACCTAAATATAAAAACTGCTACTGTAGACGAACGCTTCAACCTAGAAGAACAAAATTTGGTGAGCCACGTGGGATTTGTGTACTGATCATTACCACCAAGTATCATCAAGATTGGGTGAAAATATATTTGCTGGTATTTTGGAAACTCGTTATTTCTTAGAAGCTTCGCAACCCATCTCTCTGAAAGTGATTTACACAGTATGTGCCTAGGGCTACTTGAAGAGGAAACAAACCATAGAGACAAAACTGAGAACTCCTTTATTTTGTCAAGTTTCAAAGAGCTACTACAAACCATGTTGGATTTAGAGTTCCAAATTCATCTATCTATATAGGAGAGGACAGAGGTAAACCTAAATATAAAAACTGCTACTGTAGACCAACGCTTCAACCTAGAAGAACAAAATTTGGTGAGCCAAGTGGGAATTGTGTACGGATCATTAGCAACAATTATCATCAAGATTGGGTAAAAAATATTTGCTGGTATTTCGGAAACTTGTTATTTCTTAGAAGCTTGGCAACCCCTCTCAATGAAAGTGCTTTTCCACAGTGTGTGCCTAGGGCTACTTGAAGAGGAAACAAACCATAGACACAAAACTGAGAACATTTTTATTTTATCAAGTTTCAAAGAGCTACTACAAACCATGTTGGATTTAGAGTTCCAAATTCATCTATCTATATAGGAGAGAACAGAGGGAAACCTAAATATAAAAACTGCTACTGTAGACGAAAGCTTCAAACTAGAAGAACAAAATTTGGTGAGCCAAGTGGGATTTGTGTACTGATCATTACCACCAAGTATCATCAAGATTGGGTGAAAATATATTTGCTGGTATTTTGGAAACTCGTTATTTCCTATAAGCTTGGCAACATATCTCAATGAAAGTGCTTTCCACAGACTCTGCCTAGGGCTACTTGAAGAGGAAACAAACCATAGAGAAAAAACTGAGAACTCCTTTATTTTGTCAAGTTTCAAAGAGCTACTACAAACCATGTTGGATTTAGAGTTCCAAATTCATCTATCTATATAGGAGATAACAGAGGGAAACCTAAATATAAAAACTGCTATTGTAGACGAACGCTTCAACCTAGAAGAACAAAATTTGGTGAGCCAAGTAGGATTTGTGTACTGATCATTAGCAACAAGTATCATCAACATTGGGTAAAAAATATTTGCTGGTATTTCGGAAACTCCTTATTTCTTAGGAGCTTGGCAACCCCTCTCAATGAAAGTGCTTTTCCACAGTGTGTGCCTAGGGCTACTTGAAGAGGAAACAAACCATAGAGACAAAACTGAGAACTCCTTTATTTTGTCAAGTTTCAAAGAGCTACTATAAACCATGTTGGATTTAGAGTTCCAAATTCATTTATTTATATAGGAGAGAACAGAGGGAACCTAAATATAAAAACTGCTACTGTAGACGAACGCTTCAACCTAGAAGAACAAAATTTGGTGAGCCAAGTGGGATTGGTGTACTGATCATTACCACCAAGTATCCTCAAGATTGGGTGAAAAAATATTTGCTGGTATTTCATAAACTCGTAATTTTCTAAGAAGCTTGGCAACCCCTCTCAATGAAAGTGCTTTTCCACAGTCTGTGCCTAGGGCTACTTGAAGAGGAAACAAACCATAGAGACAAAACTGAGAACTCCTTTATTTTATCAAGTTTCAAAGAGCTACTACAAAACCATGTTAGATTTAGAGTTCCAAATTCATCTATGTATATATGAGAGAACAGAGGGAAACCTAACTATAAAAACTGCTAATGTAGACGAACGCATCAACCTAGAAGAACAAAATTTGGTGAGCCAAGTGGGATTTGTGTACTGATCATTACCACCAAGTATCATCAAGATTGGGTGAAAAAATATTTGCTAGTATTTTGGAAACTCGTAATTTCCTAGAGATGGCAATCCATCTCAGTGAAAGTGCTTTCCACAGTCTGTGCCTAGGACTACTTGAAGAGGAAACAAACCATAGAGAAAAAACTGAGAACTTTTTTTATTTTATCAAGTTTCAAAGAGCTACTACAAACCATGTTGGATTTAGAGTTCCAAATTCATCTATCTATATAGGAGAGAACAGAGGGAAACCTAAACATAAAAACTGCTACTGTAGACTAAAGCTTCAAACTAGAAGAACAAAATTTGGTGAGCCAAGTGGGATTTGTCTACTGATCATTACCACCAAGTATCATCAAGATTGGGTGAAAAAATATTTGCTGGTATTTCGGAAACTCGTTATTTCTTAGAAGCTTCTCAACCCATCTCAATGAAAGTACTTTTCCACAGTCTGTGCCTAGGGCTATTGAAGAGAAAACAAACCATAGAGACAAAACTGAGAA
Source organism: Callospermophilus lateralis (assembly GCF_048772815.1). Lineage (NCBI taxonomy): Eukaryota > Metazoa > Chordata > Mammalia > Rodentia > Sciuridae > Callospermophilus > Callospermophilus lateralis. The sequence goes on along the minus strand of NW_027514683.1, from coordinate 51,479 downwards.
CTCCTTCATTTTGTCAAGTTTCAAAGAGCTACTACAAACCATGTTGGATTTAGAGTTCCAAAATCATCTATCTATATAGGAGAGAACAGAGGGAAACCTAAATATAAAAACTGCTACTGTAGACGAACGCTTCAACCTAGAAGAACAAAATTTGGTGAGCCAAGTGGGATTTGTGTACTGATCATTAAGACCAAGTATCATCAAGATTGGGTGAAAAAATATTTTCTGGTATTTCGGAAACTTGTAATTTCTTAGAAGCTTGGCAACCCCTCTCAATGAAAGTGCTTTTCCACAGTCTGTGCCTAGGGTTACTTGAAGAGGAAACAAACCACAGAGACAAAACTGAGAACTCCTTTATTTTGTCAAGTTTCAAAGAGCTACTACACACTATGTTGGTTTTTTAGTTCCAAATTCATCTATCTATATAGGAGAGAACACAGGGAAACCTAAATATAAAAACTGCTACTGTAGACGAACGCTTCAACCTAAAAGAACAAAAATTGGTAAGCCAAGTGGGATTTGTGTACTGATCATTACCACCAAGTATCATCAAGATTGGGTGAAAATATATTTGCTGGTATTTTGGAAACTCGTTATTTCTTAGAAGCTTGGCAACCCATCTCAATGAAAGTGCTTTCCACAGTCTGTGCCTAGGGCTACTTGAAGAGGAAACAAAGCATAGAGACAAAACTGAGAACTCCTTTATTTTGTCAAGTTTCAAAGAGCTAGTACAAACCATGTTGGATTTAGAGTTCCAAATTCATCTATCTATATAGGAGAGAACAGAGGGAAACCTAAATATAAAAAATGCTACTGTAGACGAACGCTTCAACCTAGAAGAACAAAATTTGGTGAGCCAAGTGGGATTTGTTTACTGATCATTAGCAACAAGTATCATCAAGATTGGGTAAAAAATATTTGCTGGTATTTCGGAAACATGGTATTTCTTAGAAGGTTGGCAACCCCTCTCAATGAAAGTGCTTTTCCACATTGTGTGCCTAGGGCTACTTGAAGAGGAAACAAACCATAGGGACAAAATTGAGAACTCCTTTATTTTGTCAAGTTTCAAAGAGCTACTACAAACCATGTTGGATTTAGAGTTCCAAAATCATCTATCTATATAAAAGAGATAAGAGGGAAACCTAAATATAAAAACTGCTACTGTAGACGAACGCTTCAACCTAGAAGAACAAAATTTGGTGAGCAAAGTGGGATTTGTGTACTGATCATTAGCTCCACGTATCATCAAGATTGGGTGAAAAAATATCGCTGGTATTTCGGAAACTTGTAATTTTTAGAAGCCTGGCAACCCCTCTCAATGAAAGTGCTTTTCCACATTCTGTGCCTAGGGCTACTTGAAGAGGATACAAACCATAGAGAAAAAACTGAGAACTCCTTTTTCTTGTCAAGTTTCAAAGAGCTACTACAAATCATGTTGGATTTAGAGTTCCAAATTCATCTATCTATATATTAGAGAACACAGGGAAACCTAAATATAAAAACTGCTACTGTAGACGAACGCTTCAACCTAGAAGAACAAAATTTGGTGAGCCAAGTGGGATTTGTGTACTGATCATTACCACCAAGTATCATCAAGATTGGGTGAAAATATATTTGCTGGTATTTTGCAAACTCGTTATTTGTTAGAAGCTTGGCAAACCCTCTCAATGAAAGTGCTTTTACATACTCAGTGCCTAGGGCTACTGAAGAGGAAACAAAGCATAGAGACAAAACTGAGAACTCCTTTATTTTGTCAAGTTTCAAAGAGCTACTACAAACCATGTTGGATTTAGAGTTCCAAATTCATCTATCTATATAGGAGAGAACAGAGGGAAACCTAAATATAAAAACTGCTAGTGTAGACGAACGCTTCAACCTAGAAGAACAAAATTTGGTGAGCCAAGTGGGATTTTTGTACTGATCATTAGCAACCAGCATCATCAAGATTGGGTGACAAAATATTTGCTGGTATTTCGGAAACTTGTTATTTCTTAGAAGCTTGGCAACCCCTCTCAATGAAAGTGCTTTTCCATATTGTGTGCCTAGGGCTACTTGAAGAGGAAACAAACCATAGACACAAAACTGAGAACTCCTTTATTTTGTCAAGTTTCAAACAGGTACTAAAAACCATGTTGGATTTAGAGTTCCAAATTCATCTATTTATATACAAGAGAACAGAATTAAACCTAAATATAAAAACTGCTACTGTAGATGAACGCTTCAACCTAGAAGAACAAAATTTGGTTAGCCAAGTGGGATTTGTGTACTGATCATTACCACCACGTATCATCAAGATTGGGTGAAAAAATATTTGCTGGTATTTCGGAAACTCGTTATTTCTTAGAAGCTCGGCAACCCCTATCAATGAAAGTGCTTTTCCACAGTCTGTGCCTAGGGCTACTTGAAGAGGAAACAAACCATAGAGACAAAACTGAGAACTCCTATTTTTTGTCAAGTTTCAAAGAGCTACTACAATCCATGTTGGATTTAGAGTTCCAAATTCATCTATCTATATAGGAGAGAACAGAGGGAAACCTAAATATAAAAACTGCTACTGTAGACGAAAGCTACAAACTAGAAGAACAAAATTTGGTGAGCCAAGTGGGATTTGTGTACTGATCATTACCACCACGTATCATCAAGATTGGGTGAAAAAATATTTGCTGGTATTTCGGAAACTCGTTATTTCTTAGAAGCTCGGCAACCCCTATCAATGAAAGTGCTTTTCCACAGTCTGTGCCTAGGGCTACTTGAAGAGGAAACAAACCATAGAGACAAAACTGAGAACTCCTATTTTTTGTCAAGTTTCAAAGAGCTACTACAATCCATGTTGGATTTAGAGTTCCAAATTCATCTATCTATATAGGAGAGAACAGAGGGAAACCTAAATATAAAAACTGCTACTGTAGACGAAAGCTACAAACTAGAAGAACAAAATTTGGTGAGCCAAGTGGGATTTGTGTACTGATCATTACCACCAAGTATCATCAAGTTTGGGTGAAAAACATATTTGCTGGTATTTCGGAAACTCGTTATTTATTAGAAGCTTCTCAACCCATCTCAATGAAAGTACTTTTCCACAGTCTGTGCCTAGGGCTACTTGAAGAGGAAACAAAACATAGAGACAAAACTGAGAATCCTTCATTTTGTCAAGTTTCAAAGAGCTACTACAAACCATGTTGGATTTAGAGTTCCAAAATCATCTATGTATATAAAAGAGAACAGAGGGAAACCTAAATATAAAAACTGCTACTGTAGACGAACGCTTCAACCTAGAAGAACAAAATTTGGTGAGCCAAGTTGGATTTGTGTACTGATCATAACGACCAAGTATCATCAAGTTTGGGTGAAAAAATATTTGCTGGTATTTCGGAAACTCGATATTTCTTAGAAGCTCGGCAACCCCTATCAATGAAAGTGCTTTTCCACAGTCTGTGCCTAGGGCTACTTGAAGAGGAAACAAACCATAGAGACAAAACTGAGAACTCCTTTTTCTTGTCAAGTTTCAAAGAGCTACTACAATCCATGTTGGATTTAGAGTTCCAAATTCATCAATGTATATAGGAGAGAACAGAGAGAAACCTAAACATAAAAAATGCTACTGTAGACGAACGCTTCAACCTAGAAGAACAAAATTTGATGAGCCAAGTGGGATTTGTGTACTGATCATTAGCAACAAGTATCATCAAGATTGGGTGAAAAAATATTTGCTGGTATTTTGCAAACTCGTTATTTCTTAGAAGCTTGGCAACCCATCTCAATGAAAGTGCTTTTCCACAGTCTGTGCCTAGGGCTACTTGAAGAGGAAACAAACCATAGAGACAAAACTGAGAACTTTTTTATTTTATCAAGTTTCAAAGAGCTACTACAAACCATGTTGGATTTAGAGTTTCAAATTCATCTATCTATATAAAAGAGAACAGAGGGAAACCTAAATATAAAAACTGCTACTGTAGAGGAACGCTTCAAACTAGAAGAACAAAATTTGGTGAGCCAAGTGGATTTGTGTACTGATCATTACCACCAAGTATCATCAAGATTGGGTGAAAAAATATTTGCTGGTATTTCAGAAACTTGTAATTTCTTAGAAGCTTGGCAACCCCTCCAATGAAAGTGCTTTTCCACAGTCTCTGCCTAGAGCTACTTGAAGAGGAAACAAACCATAGAGACAAAACTGAGAACTCCTTTATTTTGTCAAGTTTCAAAAGCTACTACAAACCATGTTGGATTTAGAGTTCCAAATTCATCTATCTATATAGGAGAGAACAGAGGGAAACCTAAATATAAAAACTGCTACTGTAGACGAACGCTTCAACCTAGAAGAAAAAAATTTGGTGAGCCAAGTGGGATTTGTGTACTGATCATTAGCAACAAGTATCATCAAGTTTGGGTAAAAAATATTTGCTGGTATTTCGGAAACTTGTTATTTCTTAGAAGCTTGGCAACCCCTCTCAATGAAAGTGCTTTTCCACATTGTGTGCCTAGGGCTAGTTGAAGAGGAAACAAACCATAGACACAAAACTGAGAACTCCTTTATTTTGTCAAGTTTCAAAGAGCTACTACAAACCATGTTGGATTTAGAGTTGCAAAATCATCTATCTATATAAAAGAGAACAGAGGGAAACCTAAACATAAAAACTGCTACTGAAGACGAACGCTTCAACCTAGAAGAACAAAATTTGGTGAGCCAAGTGGATTTGTGTACTGATCATTACCACCAAGTATCATCTAGATTGGGTGAAAAAATATTTGCTGTATTTCGGAAACTCGTAATTTCTAAGAAGCTTGGCAACCCCTCTCAATGAAAGTGCTTTTCCACAGTCTGTGCCTAGGGCTACTTGAAGAGGAAACAAACCATAGAGACAAAACTGAGAACTCCTTCATTTTGTCAAGTTTCAAAGAGCTACTACAAACCATGTTGGATTTAGAGTTGCAAAATCATCTATCTATATAAAAGAGAACAGAGGGAAACCTAAACATAAAAACTGCTACTGAAGACGAACGCTTCAAACCAGAAGAACAAAATTTGGTGAGCCAAGTGGATTTGTGTACTGATCACTACCACCAAGTATCATCTAGATTGGGTGAAAAAATATTTGCTGGTATTTCAAAAACTCGTAATTTCTAAGAAGCTTGGCAACCCCTCTCAATGAAAGTGCTTTTCCACAGTCTGTGCCTAGGGCTACTTGAAGAGGAAACAAACCATAGATACAAAACTGAGAACTCCTTCATTTTGTCAAGTTTCAAAGAGCTACTACAAACCATGTTGGATTTAGAGTTGCAAAATCATCTATCTATATAAAAGAGAACAGAGGGAAACCTAAACATAAAAACTGCTACTGAAGACGAACGCTTCAACCTAGAAGAACAAAATTTGGTGAGCCAAGTGGATTTGTGTACTGATCATTACCACCAAGTATCATCTAGATTGGGTGAAAAAATATTTGCTGGTATTTCGGAAACTCGTAATTTCTAAGAAGCTTGGCAACCCCTCTCAATGAAAGTGCTTTTCCACAGTCTGTGCCGAGGGCTACTTGAAGAGGAAACAAACCATAGAGACAAAACTGAGAACTCCTTTATTTTGTCAAGTTTCAAAGAGCTACTACAAACCATGTTGGATTTAGAGTTCCAAATTCATCTATCTATATAGGAGAGAACACAGGGAAACCTAAATATAAAAACTGCTACTGTAGACGAACGCTTCAACCTAGAAGAACAAAATTTGGTGAGCCAAGTGGGATTTGTGTACTGATCATAACGACCAAGTATCATCAAGTTTGGGTGAAAAAATATTTGCTGGTATTTCGGAAACTCGATATTTCTTAGAAGCTCGGCAACCCCTATCAATGAAAGTGCTTTTCCACAGTCTGTGCCTAGGGCTACTTGAAGAGGAAACAAACCATAGAGAAAAAACTGAGAACTCCTTTTTCTTGTCAAGTTTCAAAGAGCTACTACAATCCATGTTGGATTTAGAGTTCCAAATTCATCAATGTATATAGGAGAGAACAGAGAGAAACCTAAATATAAAAAATGCTACTGCAGACGAACGCTTCAACCTAGAAGAACAAAATTTGATGAGCCAAGTGGGATTTGTGTACTGATCATTAGCAACAAGTATCATCAAGATTGGGTGAAAAAATATTTGCTGGTATTTTGCAAACTCGTTATTTCTTAGAAGCTTGGCAACCCATCTCAATGAAAGTGCTTTTCCACAGTCTTTGCCTAGGGCTACTTGAAGAGGAAACAAACCATAGAGACAAAACTGAGAACTTTTTTATTTTATCAAGTTTCAAAGAGCTACTACAAACCATGTTGGATTTAGAGTTTCAAATTCATCTATCTATATAAAAGAGAACAGAGGGAAACCTAAATATAAAAACTGCTACTGTAGAGGAACGCTTCAAACTAGAAGAACAAAATTTGGTGAGCCAAGTGGATTTGTGTACTGATCATTACCACCAAGTATCATCAAGATTGGGTGAAAAAATATTTGCTGGTATTTCGGAAACTTGTAATTTCTTAGAAGCTTGGCAACCCCTCCAATGAAAGTGCTTTTCCACAGTCTGTTCCTAGAGCTACTTGAAGAGGAAACAAACCATAGAGACAAAACTGAGAACTCCTTTATTTTGTCAAGTTTCAAAAGCTACTACAAACCATGTTGGATTTAGAGTTCCAAATTCATCTATTTATATAGGAGAGAACACAGGGAAACCTAAATATAAAAACTGCTACTGTAGACGAACGCTTCAACCTAGAAGAACAAAATTTGGTGAGCGAAGTGGGATTTGTGTACTGATCATTACCACCAAGTATCATCAAGATTGGGTGAAAATATATTTGCTGGTTTTGGAAACTCGTTATTTCTTAGAAGCTTTGCAACCCATCTCAATGAAAGTGCTTTCCACAGTCTGTGCCTAGGACTACTTGAAGAGGAAACAAACCATAGAGACAAAACTGAGAACTCCTTTATTTTGTCAAGTTTCAAAGAGCTACTACAGACCATGTTGGATTTAGAGTTCCAAATTCATCTATCTATATAGGAGAGAACAGAGGGAAACCTAAATATAAAAACTGCTACTGTAGACGAACGCTTCAACCTAGAAGAACAAAATTTGGTGAGCCAAGTTTGATTTCTGTACTGATCATTAGCAACAAGTATAATCAAGATTGGGTAAAAAATATTTGCTGGTAATTTGGAAACTTGTTATTTCTTAGAAGCTTGGCAACCCCTCTCAATGAAAGTGCTTTTCCACAGTGTGTGCCTAGGGCTACTTGAAGAGGAAACAAACCATAGAGACAAAACTGAGAACTCCTTTATTTTGTCAAGTTTCAAAAAGGTACTAAAAAAACAAGTTGGATTTAGAGTTCCAAATTCATCTATCTATATAGGAGAGAACAGAGTGAAACCTAAATATAAAAACTGCTACTGTAGACGAACGCTTCAACCTAGAAGAACAAAATTTGGTGAGCGAAGTGGGATTTGTGTACTGATCATTACCACCAAGTATCATCAAGATTGGTGAAAATATATTTGCTGGTATTTTGGAAACTACTTATTTCTTAGAAGCTTGGCAACCCATCTCAATGAAAGTGCTTTCCACAGTCTGTGCCTAGGGCTACTTGAAGAGGAAACTAACCATAGAGACAAAACTGAGAACTCCTTTATTTTGTCAAGTTTCAAAGAGCTACTACAAACCATGTTGGATTTAGAGTTCCAAATTCATCTATCTATATAGGAGAGAACAGAGGGAAACCTAAATATAAAAACTGCAACTGTACACGAAAGCTTCAAACTAGAAGAACAAAATTTGGTGAGCCAAGTGGGATTTGTGTACTGATCATTACCACCAAGTATCATCAAGATTGGGTGAAAAAATATTTGCTGGTATTTCGGAAACTCGTAATTTCTTAGAAGCTTGGGAACCCCTCTCAATGAAAGTGCTTTTCCACAGTCTGTGCCTATTGCTACTTGAAGAGGTATCAAACCATAGAGACAAACTGAGAACTCCTTTATTTTGTCAAGTTTCAAAGAGCCACTACAAACCATGTTGGATTTAGAGTTCCAAATTCATCTATCTACATAGGAGAGAACAGAGGGAAACCTAAATATAAAAACTGCTACTGTAGACGAACGCTTCAAACTAGAAGAACAAAATTTGCTGAGCCAAGTGGGATTTGTGTACTGATCATTAGCAACAAGTATCATCATGATTTAGTGAAAAAATATTTGCTGGTATTTTGGAAACTCGTTATTTCATAGAAGCTTGGCAACACCTCTCAATGAAAGTGCCTTTCAACATTCTTTGCCTAGGGCTTCTTGAAGAGGAAACAAACCATAGAGACAAAACTGAGAACTCCTTTATTTTGTCAAGTTTCAAAGAGCTACTACAATCCATGTTGGATTTAGTGTTCCAAATTCATCTATCTATATAGGAGAGAACAGAGAGAAACCTAAATATAAAAACAGCTACTGTAGACGAACGCTTCAACCTAGAAGAACAAAATTTGGTAGGCAAGTGGGATTTGTGTACTGATCATTACCACCAAGTATCGTCAAGATTGGGTGAAAAAATATTTGCTGGTATTTCGGAAACTCGTTATTTCTTATAAGCTTGGCAACCCCTCTCAATGAAAGTGCTTTTCCACAGTGTGTGCCTAGGGCTACTTGAAGAAGAAACAAACCATACAGACAAAACTGAGAACTCCTTTATTTTGTCAAGTTTCAAAGAGCTACTATGAACCATGTTGGACTTAGAGTTCCAAATTATTCTATTTATAAAGGAGAGAACAGAGGGAAACCTAAATATAAAAATGCTACTGTAGACGAACGCTTCAACCTAGAAGAACAAAATTAGGTGAGCCAAGTGGGATTTGTGTACTGATCATTACCACCAAGTATCTTCAAAAATTGGTGAAAAAATATTTGCTGGTATTTCGGAAACTCGTAATTTCTTAGTAGATTGGCAACCCCTCTCAATGAAAGTGCTTTTCCACTGTCTGTGCCTAGGGCTACTTTAAGAGGAAACAAACCATAGAGACAAAACTGAGAACTCCGTTATTTTATCAAGTTTCAAAGAGCTACTACAAACCATGTTGGATTTAGAGTTCCAAATTCATCTATCTATATAGGAGAGAACAGAGTAAACCCTAAATATAAAAACTGCTACTGTAGATGAAAGCTTCAAACTAGAAGAACAAAATTTGGTGAGCAAATTGGGATTTGTGTACTGATCATTACCACCAAGTATCATCAATATTGGGTGAAAAAATATTTGCTGATATTTTGGAAACTCGTTATTTCTTAGAAGCTTGGCAACCAATCTCAATGAAAGTGCTTTCCACAGTCTGTGCCTAGGGCTACTTGAAGAGGAAACTAACCATAGAGACAAAACTGAGAACTCCTTTATTTTGTCAAGTTTCAAAGAGCTACTACAAACCATGTTGGATTTAGAGTTCCAAATTCATCTATCTATATAGGAGACAACAGAGGGAAACCTAAATATAAAAACTGCTACTGTAGACGAACGCTTCAAACTAGAAGAACAAAATTTTGTGAGCCATGTGGGTTTTGTGTACTGATCATTAGCAACAAGTATCATCATGATTTAGTGAAAAAATACTTGCTGGTATTTTGGAAACTCGTTATTTCATAGAAGCTTGTCAACACCTCTCAATGAAAGTGCTTTTCCACATTCTGTGCCTAGGGCTTCTTGAAGAGGAAACAAACCATAGAGACAAAACTGAGAACTCCTTTATTTTGTCAAGTTTCAAAGAGCTACTACAATCCATGTTGGATTTAGAGTTCCAAATTCATCTATCTATATAGGAGAGAACAGAGAGAAACCTAAATATAAAAACAGCTACTGTAGACGAACGCTTCAAACTAGAAGAACAAAATTTGGTGAGCCAAGTGGGATTTGTGTACTGATCATTACCACCAAATATCATCAAGATTCGGTGAAAAAATATTTGCTGGTATTTTGGAAACTCGTTATTTCTTACAAGATTGGCAACCCATCTCAGTGAAAGTGCTTTCCACAGTCTGTGCCAAGGACTACTTGAAGAGGAAACAAACCATAGAGACAAAACTGAGAACTTTTTTATTTTATCAAGTTTCAAAGAGCTACTACAAACCATGTTGGATTTAGAGTTCCAAATTCATCTATCTATATAGAAGAGAACAGAGGGAAACCTAAATATAAAAACTGCTACTGTAGACGAAACTTCAAACTAGAAGAACAAAATTTGGTGAGCCAAGTGGGATTAGTGTACTGATCATTACCACCAAGTATCATCAAGATTGGGTGAAAATATATTTGCTGGTATTTTGGAAACTCGTTTTTTCTTAGAAGCTTGGCAACCCATCTCAATGAAAGTGCTTTTCCACAGTCTGTTCCTAGGGCTACTTGAAGAGGAAACAAACCATAGAGACAAAACTGAGAACTCCTTTTTTTGGTCAAGTTTCAAAGAGCTACTACAATCCAAGATTGATTTACAGTTCCAAATTCATCTATCTATATAGGAGAGAACAGAGTTAAACCTAAATATAAAAACTGCTACTGTAGATGAAAGCTTCAAACTAGAAGAACAAAATTTGGTGAGCAAAGTGGGATTTGTGTTCTGATCATTATCACCAAGTATCATCAAGTTTGGGTGAAAAAATATTTGCTGGTATTTCAGAAACTCGTTATTTCTTAGAAGCTTCTCAAACCATCTCAATGAAAGTACATTTCCACAGTCTGTGCCTAGGGCTACTTGAAGAGGAAACAAACCATAGAGACAAAACTAAGAACTCAGTCATTTTGACAAGTTTCAAAGGGCTACTACAAACCATGTTGGACTTAGAGTTCCAAAATCTTCTATCTATATAGGAGAGAACAGAGGGAAACCTAAATATAAAAACTGCTACTGTAGACGAACGCTTCAACCTAGAAGAACAAAATTTGGTGAGCCAAGTGGGATTTGTGTACTGATCATTACCACCAAGTATCATCAAGATTGGGTGAAAATATATTTGCTGGTATTTTGGAAACTCTTTATTTCTTAGAAGCTTGGCAACCCATCTCAATGAAAGTGCTTGCCCCAGTCTGTGCCTAGGGCTACTTGAAGAGGAAACAAACCATAGAGACAAAACTGAGAACTCCTTTATTTTGTCAAGTTTCAAAGAGCTACTACAAACCATGTTGGATTTACAGTTCCAAATTCATCTATCTATATAAAGAGAACAAAGGGAAACCTAAATATAAAAACTGCTACTGTAGACGAAAGCTTCAAACTAGAAGAACAAAATTTGGTGAGCCAAGTGGGATTTGTGTACTGATCATTACCACCAAGTATCATCAAGATTGGGTGAAAATATATTTGCTGGTATTTTGGAAACTCGTTATTTCTTAGAAGCTTGGCAACCCATCTCAATGAAAGTGCTTTCCACAGTCTGTGCCTAGGGCTACTTGAAGAGGAAACAAACCATAGAGACAAAACTGAGAACTCCTTTATTTTGTCAAGTTTCAAAGAGGTACTAAAAAAACAAGTTGGATTTAGAGTTCCAAATTCATCTATCTATATAGGAGAGAACAGAGTGAAACCTAAATATAAAAACTGCTACTGTAGACGAACGCTTCAACCTAGAAGAACAAAATTTGGTGAGCCAAGTGGGATTTGCGTACTTATCATTACCAGCAAGTATCTTCAAGATTGGGTGAAAAAATATTTGCTGGTATTTCGGAAACTCCTAATTTCTTAGTAGTTTGGCAACCCTCTCAATGAAAGTGCTTTTCCACAGTCTGTGCCTAGGGCAACTTGAAGAGGAAACAAACCATAGAGACAAAACTGAGAACTCCTTTATTTTGTCAAGTATCAAAGAGCTACTACAAACCATGTTGGATTTAGAGTTCCAAATTCATCTATCTATATAGGAGAGAACAGAGGGAAACCTAAATATAAAAACTGCTACTGTAGAGGAACGCTTCAACCTAGAAGAACAAAATTTGGTGAGCGAAGTGGATTTGTGTACTGATCATTACCACCAAGTATCATCAATATTGGGTGAAAAAATATTTGCTGGTATTTTGGAAACTTGTAATTTCTTAGAAGCTTGGCAACCCCTCCAATGAAAGTGCTTTTCCACAGTCTGTGCCTAGAGCTACTTGAAGAGGAAACAAACCATAGAGACAAAACTGAGAACTCCTTTATTTTGTCAAGTTTCAAAGGCTACTACAAACCATGTTGGATTTAGAGTTCCAAATTCATCTATTTATATAGGAGAGAACACAGGGAAACCTAAATATAAAACCTGCTACTGTAGACGAACGCTTCAACCTAGAAGAACAAAATTTGGTGAGCGAAGTGGGATTTGTGTACTGATCATAACCACCAAGTATCAGCAAGATTGGGTGAAAATATATTTGCTGGTATTTTGGAAACTCGTTATTTCTTAGAAGCTTTGCAACCCATCTCAATGAAAGTGCTTTCCACAGTCTGTGCCTAGGACTACTTGAAGAGGAAACAAACCATAGAGACAAAACTGAGAACTCCTTTATTTTGTCAAGTTTCAAAGAGCTACTACAAACCATGTTGGAATTAGATTTCCAAATTCATCTATCTATATAGGAGAGAACAGAGGGAAACCTAAATATAAAAACTGCTACTGTAGACGAACGCTTCAACCTAGAAGTACAAAATTTGGTGAGAAAAGTTTGATTTGTGTACTGATCATTAGCAACAAGTATAATCAAGATTGGGTAAAAAATATTTGCTGGTATTTCAGAAATTGTTATTTCTTAGAAGCTTGGCAACCCCTCTCAATGAAAATGCTTTTCCACAGTGTGTGCCTAGGGCTACTTGAAGAGGAAACAAACCATGGAGACAAAACTGAGAACTATTTTATTTTGTCAAGTTTCAAAGAGGTACTAAAAAAACAAGTTGGATTTAGAGTTCCAAATTCATCTATCTATATATGAGAGAACAGAGTGAAACCTAAATATAAAAACTGCTACTGTAGACGAACGCTTCAACATAGAAGAACAAAATTTGGTGAGCCAAGTGGGATTTGTGTACTGATCATTACCACCAAGTATCTTCAAGATTGGGTGAAAAAATATTTGCTGGTATTTCGGAAACTCGTAATTTCTTAGTAGCTTGACAACCCCTCTCAATGAAAGTGCTTTTCCACAGTCTGTGCCTAGGGCTACTTGAAGAGGAAACAAACCATAGAGACAAAACTGAGAACTCCTTTGTTTTGTCAAGTTTCAAAGAGCTACTACAAACCATGTTGGATTTAGAGTTCCAAATTCATCTATCTATATATGAAAGAACAGAGTGAAACCTAAATATAAAAACTGCTACTGTAGACGAACGCTTCAACCTAGAAGAACAAAATTTGGTGAGCCAAGTGGATTTGTGTACTGATCATTACCACCAAGTATCATCACGATTGGGTGAAAAAATATTTGCTGGTATTTCGGAAACTTGTAATTTCTTAGAAGCTTGGCAACCCCTCTCAATGAAAGTGCTTTTCCTCAGTCTGTGCCTAGAGCTACTTGAAGAGGAAACAAACCATAGAGACAAAACTGAGAACTCCTTTATTTTGTCAAGTTTCAAAAGCAACTACAAACCATGTTGGATTTAGAGTTCCAAATTCATCTATTTATAGTAGAGAACACAGGGAAACCTAACTATAAAAACTGCTACTGTAGACGAACGCTTCAACCTAGAAGAACAAAATTTGGTGAGCGAAGTGGGATTTGTGTACTGATCATTACCACCAAGTATCATCAAGATTGGTGAAAATATATTTGCTGGTATTTTGGAAAATCCTTATTTTTAGAAGCTTGGCAACCCATCTCAATTAAAGTGCTTTCCACAGTCTGTGCCTAGGGCTACTTGAAGAGGAAACTAACCATAGAGACAAAAGTGAGAACTCCTTTTATTTGTCAAGTTTCAAAGAGCTACTACAAACCATGTTGGATTTAGAGTTCCAAATTCATCTATCTATATAGGAGAGAACAGAGGGAAACCTAAATATAAAAACTGCAACTGTACACGAAAGCTTCAAACTAGAAGAACAAAATTTGGTGAGCCAAGTGGGATTTGTGTACTGATCATTACCACCAAGTATCATCAAGATTGGGTGAAAATATATTTGCTGGTATTTTGGAAACTCGTTATTTCCTAGAAGCTTGGCAACATATCTCAATGAAAGTGCTTTCCACAGACTCTGCCCAGGACTACTTGAAGAGGAAACAAACCATAGAGACAAAACTGAGAACTCCTTTATTTTGTCAAGTTTCAAAGAGCTACTACAAACCATGTTGGATTTAGAGTTCCAAATTCATCTATCTATATAGGAGATAACAGAGGGAAACCTAAATATAAAAACTGCTACTGTAGACGAACGCTTCAACCTAGAAGAAAAAAATTTGGTGAGCCAAGTGGGATTTGTGTACTGATCATTAGCAACAAGTATCATCAAGATTGGGTAAAAAATATTTGCTGGTATTTCGGAAACTCGTTATTTCTTATAAGCTTGGCAACCCCTCTCAATGAAAGTGCTTTTCCACAGTGTGTGCCTAGGGCTACTTGAAGAAGAAACAAACCATACAGACAAAACTGAGAACTCCTTTATTTTGTCAAGTTTCAAAGAGCTACTATGAACCATGTTGGACTTAGAGTTCCAAATTATTCTATTTATAAAGGAGAGAACAGAGGGAAACCTAAATATAAAAATGCTACTGTAGACGAACGCTTCAACCTAGAAGAACAAAATTAGGTGAGCCAAGTGGGATTTGTGTACTGATCATTACCACCAAGTATCTTCAAAAATTGGTGAAAAAATATTTGCTGGTATTTCGGAAACTCGTAATTTCTTAGTAGATTGGCAACCCCTCTCAATGAAAGTGCTTTTCCACTGTCTGTGCCTAGGGCTACTTTAAGAGGAAACAAACCATAGAGACAAAACTGAGAACTCCGTTATTTTATCAAGTTTCAAAGAGCTACTACAAACCATGTTGGATTTAGAGTTCCAAATTCATCTATCTATATAGGAGAGAACAGAGTAAAACCTAAATATAAAAACTGCTACTGTAGATGAAAGCTTCAAACTAGAAGAACAAAATTTGGTGAGCAAATTGGGATTTGTGTACTGATCATTACCACCAAGTATCATCAATATTGGGTGAAAAAATATTTGCTGATATTTTGGAAACTCGTTATTTCTTAGAAGCTTGGCAACCAATCTCAATGAAAGTGCTTTCCACAGTCTGTGCCTAGGGCTACTTGAAGAGGAAACTAACCATAGAGACAAAACTGAGAACTCCTTTATTTTGTCAAGTTTCAAAGAGCTACTACAAACCATGTTGGATTTAGAGTTCCAAATTCATCTATCTATATAGGAGACAACAGAGGGAAACCTAAATATAAAAACTGCTACTGTAGACGAACGCTTCAAACTAGAAGAACAAAATTTTGTGAGCCATGTGGGTTTTGTGTACTGATCATTAGCAACAAGTATCATCATGATTTAGTGAAAAAATACTTGCTGGTATTTTGGAAACTCGTTATTTCATAGAAGCTTGTCAACACCTCTCAATGAAAGTGCTTTTCCACATTCTGTGCCTAGGGCTTCTTGAAGAGGAAACAAACCATAGAGACAAAACTGAGAACTCCTTTATTTTGTCAAGTTTCAAAGAGCTACTACAATCCATGTTGGATTTAGAGTTCCAAATTCATCTATCTATATAGGAGAGAACAGAGAGAAACCTAAATATAAAAACAGCTACTGTAGACGAACGCTTCAAACTAGAAGAACAAAATTTGGTGAGCCAAGTGGGATTTGTGTACTGATCATTACCACCAAATATCATCAAGATTCGGTGAAAAAATATTTGCTGGTATTTTGGAAACTCGTTATTTCTTACAAGATTGGCAACCCATCTCAGTGAAAGTGCTTTCCACAGTCTGTGCCAAGGACTACTTGAAGAGGAAACAAACCATAGAGACAAAACTGAGAACTTTTTTATTTTATCAAGTTTCAAAGAGCTACTACAAACCATGTTGGATTTAGAGTTCCAAATTCATCTATCTATATAGAAGAGAACAGAGGGAAACCTAAATATAAAAACTGCTACTGTAGACGAAACTTCAAACTAGAAGAACAAAATTTGGTGAGCCAAGTGGGATTAGTGTACTGATCATTACCACCAAGTATCATCAAGATTGGGTGAAAATATATTTGCTGGTATTTTGGAAACTCGTTTTTTCTTAGAAGCTTGGCAACCCATCTCAATGAAAGTGCTTTTCCACAGTCTGTTCCTAGGGCTACTTGAAGAGGAAACAAACCATAGAGACAAAACTGAGAACTCCTTTTTTTGGTCAAGTTTCAAAGAGCTACTACAATCCAAGATTGATTTACAGTTCCAAATTCATCTATCTATATAGGAGAGAACAGAGTTAAACCTAAATATAAAAACTGCTACTGTAGATGAAAGCTTCAAACTAGAAGAACAAAATTTGGTGAGCAAAGTGGGATTTGTGTTCTGATCATTATCACCAAGTATCATCAAGTTTGGGTGAAAAAATATTTGCTGGTATTTCAGAAACTCGTTATTTCTTAGAAGCTTCTCAAACCATCTCAATGAAAGTACATTTCCACAGTCTGTGCCTAGGGCTACTTGAAGAGGAAACAAACCATAGAGACAAAACTAAGAACTCAGTCATTTTGAC
This sequence comes from Callospermophilus lateralis, assembly GCF_048772815.1. NCBI lineage: Eukaryota > Metazoa > Chordata > Mammalia > Rodentia > Sciuridae > Callospermophilus > Callospermophilus lateralis. The sequence continues at coordinate 34,760 of NW_027514683.1, read as the reverse complement.
AAGTTTCAAAGGGCTACTACAAACCATGTTGGACTTAGAGTTCCAAAATCTTCTATCTATATAGGAGAGAACAGAGGGAAACCTAAATATAAAAACTGCTACTGTAGACGAACGCTTCAACCTAGAAGAACAAAATTTGGTGAGCCAAGTGGGATTTGTGTACTGATCATTACCACCAAGTATCATCAAGATTGGGTGAAAATATATTTGCTGGTATTTTGGAAACTCTTTATTTCTTAGAAGCTTGGCAACCCATCTCAATGAAAGTGCTTGCCCCAGTCTGTGCCTAGGGCTACTTGAAGAGGAAACAAACCATAGAGACAAAACTGAGAACTCCTTTATTTTGTCAAGTTTCAAAGAGCTACTACAAACCATGTTGGATTTACAGTTCCAAATTCATCTATCTATATAAAGAGAACAAAGGGAAACCTAAATATAAAAACTGCTACTGTAGACGAAAGCTTCAAACTAGAAGAACAAAATTTGGTGAGCCAAGTGGGATTTGTGTACTGATCATTACCACCAAGTATCATCAAGATTGGGTGAAAATATATTTGCTGGTATTTTGGAAACTCGTTATTTCTTAGAAGCTTGGCAACCCATCTCAATGAAAGTGCTTTCCACAGTCTGTGCCTAGGGCTACTTGAAGAGGAAACAAATCATAGAGACAAAACTGAGAACTCCTTTTTTTTGTCAAGTTTCAAAGAGCTACTACAATCCAAGTTGGATTTAGAGTTCCAAATTCATCTATCTATGTATGAGAGAACAGAGTGAAACCTAACTATAAAAACTGCTACTGTAGACGAATGCATCAACCTAGAAGAACAAAATTTGGTGAGCCAAGTGGGAGTTGTGTACTGATTATTACCCCCAAGTATCATCAAGTTTGGGTGAATAAATATTTGCTGGTATTTCGGAAACTCGTTATTTCTTAGAAGCATCTCAACCCATCTCAATGAGAACTCTTTTATTTTGTCAAGTTTCAAAGAGCTACTACAAACCATGTTGGATTTAGAGTTCCAAATTCATCTATCTATATAGGAGACAACAGAGGGAAACCTAAATATAAAAACTGCAACTGTAGACGAAAGCCTCAAACTAGAAGAACAAAATTTGGTGAGCCAAGTGGGATTTGTGTACTGATCATTACCAACAAGTATCATCAAGATTGGGTGAAAAAATATTTGTTGGTATTTTGGAAAATTGTTATTTCTTAGAAGCTTGGCAACCCATCTCATTGAAAGTGCTTTCCACAGTCTGTGCCAAGGACTACTTGAAGAGGAAACAAACCATAGAGACAAAACTGAGAACTCCTTTATTTTGTCAAGTTTCAAAGAGCTACTACAATCCATGTTGGATTTAGAGTTCCAAATTCATCTATCTATATAGGAGAGAACAGAGAGAAACCTAAATATAAAAACAGCTACTGTAGACGAACGCTTCAAACTAGAAGAACAAAATTTGGTGAGCCAAGTGGGATTTGTGTACTGATCATTACCACCAAATATCATCAAGATTCGGTGAAAAAATATTTGCTGGTATTTTGGAAACTCGTTATTTCTTACAAGATTGGCAACCCATCTCAGTGAAAGTGCTTTCCACAGTCTGTGCCAAGGACTACTTGAAGAGGAAACAAACCATAGAGACAAAACTGAGAAATTTTTATTTTATCAAGTTTCAAAGAGCTACTACAAACCATGTTGGATTTAGAGTTCCAAATTCATCTATCTATATAGAAGAGAACAGAGGGAAACCTAAATATAAAAACTGCTACTGTAGACGAAACTTCAAACTAGAAGAACAAAATTTGGTGAGCCAAGTGGGATTAGTGTACTGATCATTACCACCAAGTATCATCAAGATTGGGTGAAAATATATTTGCTGGTATTTTGGAAACTCGTTTTTTCTTAGAAGCTTGGCAACCCATCTCAATGAAAGTGCTTTTCCACAGTCTGTTCCTAGGGCTACTTGAAGAGGAAACAAACCATAGAGACAAAACTGAGAACTCCTTTTTTTGGTCAAGTTTCAAAGAGCTACTACAATCCAAGATTGATTTACAGTTCCAAATTCATCTATCTATATAGGAGAGAACAGAGTTAAACCTAAATATAAAAACTGCTACTGTAGATGAAAGCTTCAAACTAGAAGAACAAAATTTGGTGAGCAAAGTGGGATTTGTGTTCTGATCATTATCACCAAGTATCATCAAGTTTTGGTGAAAAAATATTTGCTGGTATTTCAGAAACTCGTTATTTCTTAGAAGCTTCTCAAACCATCTCAATGAAAGTACATTTCCACAGTCTGTGCCTAGGGCTACTTGAAGAGGAAACAAACCATAGAGACAAAACTAAGAACTCAGTCATTTTGACAAGTTTCAAAGGGCTACTACAAACCATGTTGGACTTAGAGTTCCAAAATTTTCTATCTATATAGGAGAGAACAGAGGGAAACCTAAATATAAAAACTGCTACTGTAGACGAACGCTTCAACCTAGAAGAACAAAATTTGGTGAGCCAAGTGGGATTTGTGTACTGATCATTACCACCAAGTATCATCAAGATTGGGTGAAAATATATTTGCTGGTATTTTGGAAACTCTTTATTTCTTAGAAGCTTGGCAACCCATCTCAATGAAATTGCTTGCCCCAGTCTGTGCCTAGGGCTACTTGAAGAGGAAACAAACCATATAGACAAAACTGAGAACTCCTTTATTTTGTCAAGTTTCAAAGAGCTACTACAAACCATGTTGGATTTACAGTTCCAAATTCATCTATCTATATAAAGAGAACAAAGGGAAACCTAAATATAAAAACTGCTACTGTAGACGAAATCTTCAAACTAGAAGAACAAAATTTGGTGAGCCAAGTGGGATTTGTGTACTGATCATTACCACCAAGTATCATCAAGATTGGGTGAAAATATATTTGCTGGTATTTTGGAAACTCGTTATTTCTTAGAAGCTTGGCAACCCATCTCAATGAAAGTGCTTTCCACAGTCTGTGCCTAGGGCTACTTGAAGAGGAAACAAATCATAGAGACAAAACTGAGAACTCCTTTTTTTTGTCAAGTTTCAAAGAGCTACTACAATCCAAGTTGGATTTAGAGTTCCAAATTCATCTATCTATGTATGAGAGAACAGAGTGAAACCTAACTATAAAAACTGCTACTGTAGACGAATGCATCAACCTAGAAGAACAAAATTTGGTGAGCCAAGTGGGAGTTGTGTACTGATTATTACCCCCAAGTATCATCAAGTTTGGGTGAATAAATATTTGCTGGTATTTCGGAAACTCGTTATTTCTTAGAAGCATCTCAACCCATCTCAATGAGAACTCTTTTATTTTGTCAAGTTTCAAAGAGCTACTACAAACCATGTTGGATTTAGAGTTCCAAATTCATCTATCTATATAGGAGACAACAGAGGGAAACCTAAATATAAAAACTGCAACTGTAGACGAAAGCCTCAAACTAGAAGAACAAAATTTGGTGAGCCAAGTGGGATTTGTGTACTGATCATTACCAACAAGTATCATCAAGATTGGGTGAAAAAATATTTGTTGGTATTTTGGAAAATTGTTATTTCTTAGAAGCTTGGCAACCCATCTCATTGAAAGTGCTTTCCACAGTCTGTGCCAAGGACTACTTGAAGAGGAAACAAACCATAGAGACAAAACTGAGAACTTTTTTATTTCATCAAGTTTCAAAGAGCTAATACAAACCATGTTTGATTTAGAGTTCCAAATTCATCTATCTATATAGAAGAGAACAGAGGGAAACCTAAATATAAAAACTGCTACTGTAGACGAAAGCTTCAAACTAGAAGAACAAAATTTTGTGAGCCATGTGGGATTTGTGTACTGATCACTAGCAACAAGTATCATCATGATTTAGTGAAAAAATACTTGCTGGTATTTTGGAAACTCGTTATTTCATAGAAGCTTGGCAACACCTCTCAATGAAAGTGCTTTTCCACATTCTGTGCCTAGGGCTTCTTGAAGAGGATACAAACCATAGAGACAAAACTGAGAACTCCTTTATTTTGTCAAGTTTCAAAGAGCTACTACAATCCATTTTGGATTTAGAGTTCCAAATTCATCTATCTATATAGGAGAGAACAGAGAGAAACCTAAATATAAAAACAGCTACTGTAGACGAACGCTTCAACCTAGAAGAACAAAATTTGGTGAGCCAAGTGGGATTTGTGTACTGATCATTACCAACAAATATCATCAAGATTGGGTGAAAAAATATTTGCTGGTATTTTGGAAACTCGTTATTTCTTACAAGATTGGCAACCCATCTCAGTGAAAGTGCTTTCCACAGTCTGTGCCAAGGACTACTTGAAGAGGAAACAAACCATAGAGACAAAACTGAGAACTTTTTTATTTTATCAAGTTTCAAAGAGCTACTACAAACCATGTTGGATTTAGAGTTCCAAATTCATCTATCTATATAGAAGAGAACAGAGGGAAACCTAAATATAAAAACTGCTACTGTAGACGAAACTTCAAACTAGAAGAACAAAATTTGGTGAGCCAAGTGGGATTTGTGTACTGATCATTACCACCAAGTATCATCAAGTTTGGGTGAAAAAATATTTCCTGGTATTTCGGAAACTCGTTATTTCTTAGAAGCTTCTCAACCCATCTCAATGAAAGTACTTTTCCACAGTCTGTGCCTAGGGCTACTTGAAGAGGAAACAAACCATAGAGACAAAACTGAGAACTCCTTTATTTTGTCAAGTTTCAAAGAGCTACTACAAACCATGTTGGATTTAGAGTTCCAAATTCTTCTATCTATATAGGAGAGAACAGAGGGAAACCTAAATATAAAAACTGCTACTGTAGATGAAAGCTTCAAACTAGAAGAACAAAATTTGGTGAGCCAAGTGGGATTTGTGTACTGATCATTACCACCAAGTATCATCAAGTTTGGGTGAAAAAATATTTCCTGGTATTTTGGAAACTCGTTATTTCTTAGAAGCTTGGCAACCCATCTCAATGAAAGTGCTTTTCCACAGTCTGTTCCTAGGGCTACTTGAAGAGGAAACAAACCATAGAGACAAAACTGAGAACTCCTTTTTTTGGTCAAGTTTCAAAGAGCTACTACAATCCAAGATTGATTTACAGTTCCAAATTCATCTATCTATATAGGAGAGAACAGAGTTAAACCTAAATATAAAAACTGCTACTGTAGATGAAAGCTTCAAACTAGAAGAACAAAATTTGGTGAGCAAAGTGTGATTTGTGTACTGATCATTATCACCAAGTATCATCAAGTTTGGGTGAAAAAATATTTGCTGGTATTTCTGAAACTCGTTATTTCTTAGAAGCTTCTCAAACCATCTCAATGAAAGTACATTTCCACAGTCTGTGCCTAGGGCTACTTGAAGAGGAAACAAACCATAGAGACAAAACTAAGAACTCAGTCATTTTGTCAAGTTTCAAAGGGCTACTACAAACCATGTTGGACTTAGAGTTCCAAAATCTTCTATCTATATAGGAGAGAACAGAGGGAAACCTAAATATAAAAACTGCTACTGTAGACGAACGCTTCAACCTAGAAGAACAAAATTTGGTGAGCCAAGTGGGATTTGTGTACTGATCATTACCACCAAGTATCATCAAGATTGGGTGAAAATATATTTGCTGGTATTTTGGAAACTCTTTATTTCTTAGAAGCTTGGCAACCCATCTCAATGAAAGTGCTTGCCCCAGTCTGTGCCTAGGGCTACTTGAAGAGGAAACAAACCATAGAGACAAAACTGAGAACTCCTTTATTTTGTCAAGTTTCAAAGAGCTACTACAAACCATGTTGGATTTAGAGTTCCAAATTCATCTATCTATATATGAGAGAACAGAGGGAAACCTAACTATAAAAACTGCTACTGTAGACGAATGCATCAACCTAGAAGAACAAAATTTGGTGAGCAAAGTGTGGTTTGTGTACTGATCATTACCACCAAGTATCATCAAGATTGGGTGAAAAAATATTTGCTGATATTTTGGAAACTCGTTATTTCTTAGAAGCTTGGCAACCCATCTCAATGAAAGTGCTTTCCAGAGTCTGTGCCTAGGGCTACTTGAAGATTAAACTAACCAGAGAGACAAAACTGAGAACTCCTTTATTTTGTCAAGTTTCAAAGAGCTACTACAAACCATGTTGGTTTTAGAGTTCCAAATTCATCTATCTATATAGGAGAGAACAGAGGAAAACCTAAATATAAAAACTGCAACTGTACACGAAAGCTTCAAACTAGAAGAACAAAATTTGGTGAGCCAAGTGGGATTTGTGTACTGATCATTACCTACAAGTATCATCAAGATTGGGTGAAAAAATATTTGCTGGTATTTCGGAAACTCATACTTTCTTAGAAGCTTGGGAACCCGTCTCAATGAAAGTGCTTTTCCACAGTCTGTGCCTAGGGCTACTTGAAGAGGAAACAAAACATAGAGACAAAACTGAGAACTCCTTTATTTTGTCAAGTTTCAAAGAGCCACTACAAACCATGTTGGATTTAGAGTTCCAAATTCATCTATCTATATAGGAGAGAACAGAGGGAAACCTAAATATAAAAACTGCTACTGTAGACGAACGCTTCAAACTAGAAGAACAAAATTTGGTGAGCCAAGTGGGATTTGTGTACTGATCATTAGCAACAAGTATCATCATGATTTAGTGAAAAAATATTTGCTGGTATTTTGGAATCTCGTTATTTCATAGAAGCTTGGCAACACCTCTCAATGAAAGTGCTTTTCCACATTCTGTGCCTAGGGCTTCTTGAAGAGGAAACAAACCATAGAGACAAAACTGAGAACTCCTTTATTTTGTCAAGTTTCAAAGAGATACTACAATCCATGTTGGATTTAGAGTTCCAAATTCATCTATCTATATAGGAGAGAACAGAGAGAAACCTAAATATAAAAACAGCTACTGTAGACGAACGCTTCAACCTAGAAGAACAAAATTTGGTGAGCCAAGTGGGATTTGTGTACTGATCATTACCACCAAATATCATCAAGATTGGGTAAAAAAATATTTGCTGGTATTTTGGAAACTCGTTATTTCTTACAAGATTGGCAACCCATCTCAGTGAAAGTGCTTTCCACAGTCTGTGCCAAGGACTACTTGAAGAGGAAACAAACCATAGAGACAAAACTGAGAACTTTTTTATTTTATCAAGTTTCAAAGAGCTACTACAAACCATGTTGGATTTAGAGTTCCAAATTCATCTATCTATATAGAAGAGAACAGAGGGAAACCTAAATATAAAAACTGCTACTGTAGACGAAACTTCAAACTAGAAGAACAAAATTTGGTGAGCCAAGTGGGATTTGTGTACTGATCATTACCACCAAGTATCATCAAGTTTGGGTGAAAATATATTTGCTGGTATTTTGGAAACTCTTTATTTCTTAGAAGCTTGGCAACCCATCTCAATGAAAGTGCTTGCCCCAGTCTGTGCCTAGGGCTACTTGAAGAGGAAACAAACCATAGAGACAAAACTGAGAACTCCTTTATTTTGTCAAGTTTCAAAGAGCTACTACAAACCATGTTGGATTTAGAGTTCCAAATTCATCTATCTATATAAAGAGAACAAAGGGAAACCTAAATATAAAAACTGCTACTGTAGACGAAAGCTTCAAACTAGAAGAACAAAATTTGGTGAGCCAAGTGGGATTTGTGTACTGATCATTACCACCAAGTATCATCAAGATTGGGTGAAAATATATTTGCTGGTATTTTGGAAACTCGTTATTTCTTAGAAGCTTGGCAACCCATCTCAATGAAAGTGCTTTCCACAGTCTGTGCCTAGGGCTACTTGAAGAGGAAACAAACCATAGAGACAAAACTGAGAACTCCTTTTTTTTGTCAAGTTTCAAAGAGCTACTACAATCCAAGTTGGATTTAGAGTTCCAAATTCATCTATCTATGTATGAGAGAACAGAGTGAAACCTAACTATAAAAACTGCTACTGTAGACGAATGCATCAACCTAGAAGAACAAAATTTGGTGAGCCAAGTGGGAGTTGTGTACTGATTATTACCCCCAAGTATCATCAAGTTTGGGTGAATAAATATTTGCTGGTATTTCGGAAACTCGTTATTTCTTAGAAGCATCTCAACCCATCTCAATGAGAACTCTTTTATTTTGTCAAGTTTCAAAGAGCTACTACAAACCATGTTGGATTTAGAGTTCCAAATTCATCTATCTATATAGGAGACAACAGAGGGAAACCTAAATATAAAAACTGCAACTGTAGACGAAAGCCTCAAACTAGAAGAACAAAATTTGGTGAGCCAAGTGGGATTTGTGTACTGATCATTACCAACAAGTATCATCAAGATTGGGTGAAAAAATATTTGTTGGTATTTTGGAAAATTGTTATTTCTTAGAAGCTTGGCAACCCATCTCATTGAAAGTGCTTTCCACAGTCTGTGCCAAGGACTACTTGAAGAGGAAACAAACCATAGAGACAAAACTGAGAACTTTTTTATTTCATCAAGTTTCAAAGAGCTAATACAAACCATGTTTGATTTAGAGTTCCAAATTCATCTATCTATATAGAAGAGAACAGAGGGAAACCTAAATATAAAAACTGCTACTGTAGAAGAAAGCTTCAAACTAGAAGAACAAAATTTTGTGAGCCATGTGGGATTTGTGTACTGATCACTAGCAACAAGTATCATCATGATTTAGTGAAAAAATACTTGCTGGTATTTTGGAAACTCGTTATTTCATAGAAGCTTGGCAACACCTCTCAATGAAAGTGCTTTTCCACATTCTGTGCCTAGGGCTTCTTGAAGAGGATACAAACCATAGAGACAAAACTGAGAACTCCTTTATTTTGTCAAGTTTCAAAGAGCTACTACAATCCATTTTGGATTTAGAGTTCCAAATTCATCTATCTATATAGGAGAGAACAGAGAGAAACCTAAATATAAAAACAGCTACTGTAGACGAACGCTTCAACCTAGAAGAACAAAATTTGGTGAGCCAAGTGGGATTTGTGTACTGATCATTACCAACAAATATCATCAAGATTGGGTGAAAAAATATTTGCTGGTATTTTGGAAACTCGTTATTTCTTACAAGATTGGCAACCCATCTCAGTGAAAGTGCTTTCCACAGTCTGTGCCAAGGACTACTTGAAGAGGAAACAAACCATAGAGACAAAACTGAGAACTTTTTTATTTTATCAAGTTTCAAAGAGCTACTACAAACCATGTTGGATTTAGAGTTCCAAATTCATCTATCTATATAGAAGAGAACAGAGGGAAACCTAAATATAAAAACTGCTACTGTAGACGAAACTTCAAACTAGAAGAACAAAATTTGGTGAGCCAAGTGGGATTTGTGTACTGATCATTAGCAACAAGTATCATCATGATTTAGTGAAAAAATATTTGCTGGTATTTTGGAATCTCGTTATTTCATAGAAGCTTGGCAACACCTCTCAATGAAAGTGCTTTTCCACATTCTGTGCCTAGGGCTTCTTGAAGAGGAAACAAACCATAGAGACAAAACTGAGAACTCCTTTATTTTGTCAAGTTTCAAAGAGCTACTACAAACCATGTTGGATTTAGAGTTCCAAATTCTTCTATCTATATAGGAGAGAACAGAGGGAAACCTAAATATAAAAACTGCTACTGTAGATGAAAGCTTCAAACTAGAAGAACAAAATTTGGTGAGCCAAGTGGGATTTGTGTACTGATCATTACCACCAAGTATCATCAAGTTTGGGTGAAAAAATATTTCCTGGTATTTTGGAAACTCGTTATTTCTTAGAAGCTTGGCAACCCATCTCAATGAAAGTGCTTTTCCACAGTCTGTTCCTAGGGCTACTTGAAGAGGAAACAAACCATAGAGACAAAACTGTGAACTCCTTTTTTTGGTCAAGTTTCAAAGAGCTACTACAATCCAAGATTGATTTACAGTTCCAAATTCATCTATCTATATAGGAGAGAACAGAGTTAAACCTAAATATAAAAACTGCTACTGTAGATGAAAGCTTCAAACTAGAAGAACAAAATTTGGTGAGCAAAGTGGGATTTGTGTACTGATCATTATCACCAAGTATCATCAAGTTTGGGTGAAAAAATATTTGCTGGTATTTCAGAAACTCGTTATTTCTTAGAAGCTTCTCAAACCATCTCAATGAAAGTACATTTCCACAGTCTGTGCCTAGGGCTACTTGAAGAGGAAACAAACCATAGAGACAAAACTAAGAACTCAGTCATTTTGTCAAGTTTCAAAGGGCTACTACAAACCATGTTGGACTTAGAGTTCCAAAATCTTCTATCTATATAGGAGAGAACAGAGGGAAACCTAAATATAAAAACTGCTACTGTAGACGAACGCTTCAACCTAGAAGAACAAAATTTGGTGAGCCAAGTGGGATTTGTGTACTGATCATTACCACCAAGTATCATCAAGATTGGGTGAAAATATATTTGCTGGTATTTTGGAAACTCTTTATTTCTTAGAAGCTTGGCAACCCATCTCAATGAAAGTGCTTGCCCCAGTCTGTGCCTAGGGCTACTTGAAGAGGAAACAAACCATAGAGACAAAACTGAGAACTCCTTTATTTTGTCAAGTTTCAAAGAGCTACTACAAACCATGTTGGATTTAGAGTTCCAAATTCATCTATCTATATATGAGAGAACAGAGGGAAACCTAACTATAAAAACTGCTACTGTAGACGAATGCATCAACCTAGAAGAACAAAATTTGGTGAGCAAAGTGTGGTTTGTGTACTGATCATTACCACCAAGTATCATCAAGATTGGGTGAAAAAATATTTGCTGATATTTTGGAAACTCGTTATTTCTTAGAAGCTTGGCAACCCATCTCAATGAAAGTGCTTTCCAGAGTCTGTGCCTAGGGCTACTTGAAGATTAAACTAACCAGAGAGACAAAACTGAGAACTCCTTTATTTTGTCAAGTTTCAAAGAGCTACTACAAACCATGTTGGTTTTAGAGTTCCAAATTCATCTATCTATATAGGAGAGAACAGAGGAAAACCTAAATATAAAAACTGCAACTGTACACGAAAGCTTCAAACTAGAAGAACAAAATTTGGTGAGCCAAGTGGGATTTGTGTACTGATCATTACCTACAAGTATCATCAAGATTGGGTGAAAAAATATTTGCTGGTATTTCGGAAACTCATACTTTCTTAGAAGCTTGGGAACCCGTCTCAATGAAAGTGCTTTTCCACAGTCTGTGCCTAGGGCTACTTGAAGAGGAAACAAAACATAGAGACAAAACTGAGAACTCCTTTATTTTGTCAAGTTTCAAAGAGCCACTACAAACCATGTTGGATTTAGAGTTCCAAATTCATCTATCTATATAGGAGAGAACAGAGGGAAACCTAAATATAAAAACTGCTACTGTAGACGAACGCTTCAAACTAGAAGAACAAAATTTGGTGAGCCAAGTGGGATTTGTGTACTGATCATTAGCAACAAGTATCATCATGATTTAGTGAAAAAATATTTGCTGGTATTTTGGAATCTCGTTATTTCATAGAAGCTTGGCAACACCTCTCAATGAAAGTGCTTTTCCACATTCTGTGCCTAGGGCTTCTTGAAGAGGAAACAAACCATAGAGACAAAACTGAGAACTCCTTTATTTTGTCAAGTTTCAAAGAGATACTACAATCCATGTTGGATTTAGAGTTCCAAATTCATCTATCTATATAGGAGAGAACAGAGAGAAACCTAAATATAAAAACAGCTACTGTAGACGAACGCTTCAACCTAGAAGAACAAAATTTGGTGAGCCAAGTGGGATTTGTGTACTGATCATTACCACCAAATATCATCAAGATTGGGTAAAAAAATATTTGCTGGTATTTTGGAAACTCGTTATTTCTTACAAGATTGGCAACCCATCTCAGTGAAAGTGCTTTCCACAGTCTGTGCCAAGGACTACTTGAAGAGGAAACAAACCATAGAGACAAAACTGAGAACTTTTTTATTTTATCAAGTTTCAAAGAGCTACTACAAACCATGTTGGATTTAGAGTTCCAAATTCATCTATCTATATAGAAGAGAACAGAGGGAAACCTAAATATAAAAACTGCTACTGTAGACGAAACTTCAAACTAGAAGAACAAAATTTGGTGAGCCAAGTGGGATTTGTGTACTGATCATTACCACCAAGTATCATCAAGTTTGGGTGAAAATATATTTGCTGGTATTTTGGAAACTCTTTATTTCTTAGAAGCTTGGCAACCCATCTCAATGAAAGTGCTTGCCCCAGTCTGTGCCTAGGGCTACTTGAAGAGGAAACAAACCATAGAGACAAAACTGAGAACTCCTTTATTTTGTCAAGTTTCAAAGAGCTACTACAAACCATGTTGGATTTAGAGTTCCAAATTCATCTATCTATATAAAGAGAACAAAGGGAAACCTAAATATAAAAACTGCTACTGTAGACGAAAGCTTCAAACTAGAAGAACAAAATTTGGTGAGCCAAGTGGGATTTGTGTACTGATCATTACCACCAAGTATCATCAAGATTGGGTGAAAATATATTTGCTGGTATTTTGGAAACTCGTTATTTCTTAGAAGCTTGGCAACCCATCTCAATGAAAGTGCTTTCCACAGTCTGTGCCTAGGGCTACTTGAAGAGGAAACAAACCATAGAGACAAAACTGAGAACTCCTTTTTTTTGTCAAGTTTCAAAGAGCTACTACAATCCAAGTTGGATTTAGAGTTCCAAATTCATCTATCTATGTATGAGAGAACAGAGTGAAACCTAACTATAAAAACTGCTACTGTAGACGAATGCATCAACCTAGAAGAACAAAATTTGGTGAGCCAAGTGGGAGTTGTGTACTGATTATTACCCCCAAGTATCATCAAGTTTGGGTGAATAAATATTTGCTGGTATTTCGGAAACTCGTTATTTCTTAGAAGCATCTCAACCCATCTCAATGAGAACTCTTTTATTTTGTCAAGTTTCAAAGAGCTACTACAAACCATGTTGGATTTAGAGTTCCAAATTCATCTATCTATATAGGAGACAACAGAGGGAAACCTAAATATAAAAACTGCAACTGTAGACGAAAGCCTCAAACTAGAAGAACAAAATTTGGTGAGCCAAGTGGGATTTGTGTACTGATCATTACCAACAAGTATCATCAAGATTGGGTGAAAAAATATTTGTTGGTATTTTGGAAAATTGTTATTTCTTAGAAGCTTGGCAACCCATCTCATTGAAAGTGCTTTCCACAGTCTGTGCCAAGGACTACTTGAAGAGGAAACAAACCATAGAGACAAAACTGAGAACTTTTTTATTTCATCAAGTTTCAAAGAGCTAATACAAACCATGTTTGATTTAGAGTTCCAAATTCATCTATCTATATAGAAGAGAACAGAGGGAAACCTAAATATAAAAACTGCTACTGTAGACGAAAGCTTCAAACTAGAAGAACAAAATTTTGTGAGCCATGTGGGATTTGTGTACTGATCACTAGCAACAAGTATCATCATGATTTAGTGAAAAAATACTTGCTGGTATTTTGGAAACTCGTTATTTCATAGAAGCTTGGCAACACCTCTCAATGAAAGTGCTTTTCCACATTCTGTGCCTAGGGCTTCTTGAAGAGGATACAAACCATAGAGACAAAACTGAGAACTCCTTTATTTTGTCAAGTTTCAAAGAGCTACTACAATCCATTTTGGATTTAGAGTTCCAAATTCATCTATCTATATAGGAGAGAACAGAGAGAAACCTAAATATAAAAACAGCTACTGTAGACGAACGCTTCAACCTAGAAGAACAAAATTTGGTGAGCCAAGTGGGATTTGTGTACTGATCATTACCAACAAATATCATCAAGATTGGGTGAAAAAATATTTGCTGGTATTTTGGAAACTCGTTATTTCTTACAAGATTGGCAACCCATCTCAGTGAAAGTGCTTTCCACAGTCTGTGCCAAGGACTACTTGAAGAGGAAACAAACCATAGAGACAAAACTGAGAACTTTTTTATTTTATCAAGTTTCAAAGAGCTACTACAAACCATGTTGGATTTAGAGTTCCAAATTCATCTATCTATATAGAAGAGAACAGAGGGAAACCTAAATATAAAAACTGCTACTGTAGACGAAACTTCAAACTAGAAGAACAAAATTTGGTGAGCCAAGTGGGATTTGTGTACTGATCATTACCACCAAGTATCATCAAGTTTGGGTGAAAAAATATTTCCTGGTATTTCGGAAACTCGTTATTTCTTAGAAGCTTCTCAACCCATCTCAATGAAAGTACTTTTCCACAGTCTGTGCCTAGGGCTACTTGAAGAGGAAACAAACCATAGAGACAAAACTGAGAACTCCTTTATTTTGTCAAGTTTCAAAGAGCTACTACAAACCATGTTGGATTTAGAGTTCCAAATTCTTCTATCTATATAGGAGAGAACAGAGGGAAACCTAAATATAAAAACTGCTACTGTAGATGAAAGCTTCAAACTAGAAGAACAAAATTTGGTGAGCCAAGTGGGATTTGTGTACTGATCATTACCACCAAGTATCATCAAGTTTGGGTGAAAAAATATTTCCTGGTATTTTGGAAACTCGTTATTTCTTAGAAGCTTGGCAACCCATCTCAATGAAAGTGCTTTTCCACAGTCTGTTCCTAGGGCTACTTGAAGAGGAAACAAACCATAGAGACAAAACTGAGAACTCCTTTTTTTGGTCAAGTTTCAAAGAGCTACTACAATCCAAGATTGATTTACAGTTCCAAATTCATCTATCTATATAGGAGAGAACAGAGTTAAACCTAAATATAAAAACTGCTACTGTAGATGAAAGCTTCAAACTAGAAGAACAAAATTTGGTGAGCAAAGTGGGATTTGTGTACTGATCATTATCACCAAGTATCATCAAGTTTGGGTGAAAAAATATTTGCTGGTATTTCAGAAACTCGTTATTTCTTAGAAGCTTCTCAAACCATCTCAATGAAAGTACATTTCCACAGTCTGTGCCTAGGGCTACTTGAAGAGGAAACAAACCATAGAGACAAAACTAAGAACTCAGTCATTTTGTCAAGTTTCAAAGGGCTACTACAAACCATGTTGGACTTAGAGTTCCAAAATCTTCTATCTATATAGGAGAGAACAGAGGGAAACCTAAATATAAAAACTGCTACTGTAGACGAACGCTTCAACCTAGAAGAACAAAATTTGGTGAGCCAAGTGGGATTTGTGTACTGATCATTACCACCAAGTATCATCAAGATTGGGTGAAAATATATTTGCTGGTATTTTGGAAACTCTTTATTTCTTAGAAGCTTGGCAACCCATCTCAATGAAAGTGCTTGCCCCAGTCTGTGCCTAGGGCTACTTGAAGAGGAAACAAACCATAGAGACAAAACTGAGAACTCCTTTATTTTGTCAAGTTTCAAAGAGCTACTACAAACCATGTTGGATTTAGAGTTCCAAATTCATCTATCTATATATGAGAGAACAGAGGGAAACCTAACTATAAAAACTGCTACTGTAGACGAATGCATCAACCTAGAAGAACAAAATTTGGTGAGCAAAGTGTGGTTTGTGTACTGATCATTACCACCAAGTATCATCAAGATTGGGTGAAAAAATATTTGCTGATATTTTGGAAACTCGTTATTTCTTAGAAGCTTGGCAACCCATCTCAATGAAAGTGCTTTCCACAGTCTGTGCCTAGGGCTACTTGAAGAGGAAACTAACCAGTGAGACAAAACTGAGAACTCCTTTATTTTGTCAAGTTTCAAAGAGCTACTACAAACCATGTTGGTTTTAGAGTTCCAAATTCATCTATCTATATAGGAGAGAACAGAGGAAAACCTAAATATAAAAACTGCAACTGTACACGAAAGCTTCAAACTAGAAGAACAAAATTTGGTGAGCCAAGTGGGATTTGTGTACTGATCATTACCTACAAGTATCATCAAGATTGGGTGAAAAAATATTTGCTGGTATTTCGGAAACTCATACTTTCTTAGAAGCTTGGGAACCCGTCTCAATGAAAGTGCTTTTCCACAGTCTGTGCCTAGGGCTACTTGAAGAGGAAACAAACCATAGAGACAAAACTGAGAACTCCTTTATTTTGTCAAGTTTCAAAGAGCCACTACAAACCATGTTGGATTTAGAGTTCCAAATTCATCTATCTATATAGGAGAGAACAGAGGGAAACCTAAATATAAAAACTGCTACTGTAGACGAACGCTTCAAACTAGAAGAACAAAATTTGGTGAGCCAAGTGGGATTTGTGTACTGATCATTAGCAACAAGTATCATCATGATTTAGTGAAAAAATATTTGCTGGTATTTTGGAATCTCGTTATTTCATAGAAGCTTGGCAACACCTCTCAATGAAAGTGCTTTTCCACATTCTGTGCCTAGGACTTCTTGAAGATTAAACAAACCATAGAGACAAAACTGAGAACTCCTTTATTTTGTCAAGTTTCAAAGAGATACTACAATCCATGTTGGATTTAGAGTTCCAAATTCATCTATCTATATAGGAGAGAACAGAGAGAAACCTAAATATAAAAACAGCTACTGTAGACGAACGCTTCAACCTAGAAGAACAAAATTTGGTGAGCCAAGTGGGATTTGTGTACTGATCATTACCACCAAATATCATCAAGATTGGGTAAAAAAATATTTGCTGGTATTTTGGAAACTCGTTATTTCTTACAAGATTGGCAACCCATCTCAGTGAAAGTGCTTTCCACAGTCTGTGCCAAGGACTACTTGAAGAGGAAACAAACCATAGAGACAAAACTGAGAACTTTTTTATTTTATCAAGTTTCAAAGAGCTACTACAAACCATGTTGGATTTAGAGTTCCAAATTCATCTATCTATATAGAAGAGAACAAAGGGAAACCTAAATATAAAAACTGCTACTGTAGACGAAACTTCAAACTAGAAGAACAAAATTTGGTGAGCCAAGTGGGATTTGTGTACTGATCATTACCACCAAGTATCATCAAGTTTGGATGAAAAAATATTTGCTGGTATTTCGGAAACTCGTTATTTCTTAGAAGCTTCTCAACCCATCTCAATGAAAGTACTTTTCCACAGTCTGTGCCTAGGGCTACTTGAAGAGGAAACAAACAATAGAGACAAAACTGAGAACTCCTTTATTTTGTCAAGTTTCAAAGAGCTACTACAAACCATGTTGGATTTAGAGTTCCAAATTCATCTATCTATATAGGAGAGAACAGAGGGAAACCTAAATATAAAAACTGCAACTGTAGACGTAAGCTTCAAACTAGAAGAACAAAATTTGGTGAGCAAAGTGGGATTTGTGTACTGATCATTACCAACAAGTATCATCAAGATTGGGTGAAAAAATATTTGCTGGTATTTCGGAAACTCGTAATTTCTTAGAAGCTTGGGAACCCCTCTCAATGAAAGTGCTTTTCCACAGTCTGTTCCTAGGGCTACTTGAAGAGGAAACAAACCATAGAGACAAAACTGAGAACTCCTTTATTTTGTAAAGTTTCAAAGAGCCACTACAAACCATGTTGGATTTATAGTTCCAAATTCATCTATCTATATAGGAGAGAACAGAGGGAAACCTAAATATAAAAACTGCTACTCTAGACGAACGCTTCAAACTAGAAGAACAAAAATTGGTGAGCCAAGTGGTATTTGTGTACTGATCATTAGCAACAAGTATCATCATGATTTAGTGTAAAAATATTTGCTGGTATTTTGGAAACTCGTTATTTCATAGAAGCTTGGCAACACCTCTCAATGAAAGTGCTTTTCCACATTCTGTGCCTAGGACTTCTTGAAGAGGAAACAAACCATAGAGACAAAACTGAGAACTCCTTTATTTTGTCAAGTTTCAAAGAGCTACTACAATCCATGTTGGATTTAGAGTTCCAAATTCATCTATCTATATAGGAGAGAACAGAGAGAAACCTAAATATAAAAACAGCTACTGTAGACGAACGCTTAAACCTAGAAGAACAAAATTTGGTGAGCCAAGTGGGATTTGTGTACTGATCATTACCACCAAGTATGATCAAGATTGGGTGAAAAAATATTTGCTGGTATTTTGGAAACTCGTTATTTCTTAGAAGCTTGGCAACCCATCTCAGTGAAAGTTCTTTCCACAGTCTGTGCCAAGGACTACTTGAAGAGGAAACAAATCATAGAGACAAAACTGAGAACTTTTTTATTTTATCAAGTTTCAAAGAGCTACTACAAACCATGTTGGATTTAGAGTTCCAAATTCATCTATCTATATAAAAGAGAACAAAGGGAAACCTAAATATAAAAACTGCTACTGTAGACGAAAGCTTCAAACTAGAAAAACAAAATTTGGTGAGCCAAGTGGGATTTGTGTACTGATCATTACCACCAAGTATCATCAAGTTTGGGTGAAAAATTATTTGCTGGTATTTCGGAAACTCGTTATTTCTTAGAAGCTTCTCAACCCATCTCAATGAAAGTACTTTTCCACAGTCTGTGCCTAGGGCTACTTGAAGAGGAAACAAACCATAGAGACAAAACTGAGAACTCCTTTATTTTGTCAAGTTTCAAAGAGCTACTACAAACCATGTTGGATTTAGAGTTCCAAATTCATCTATCTATATAGGAGAGAACACAGGGAAACCTAAATATAAAAACTGCTACTGTAGACGAACGCTTAAACCTAGAAGAACAAAATTTGGTGAGCCAAGTGGGATTTGTGTACTGATCATTACCACCAAGTATCATCAAGATTGGGTGAAAATATATTTGCTGGTATTTTGGAAACTCGTTATTTCTTAGAAGCTTGGCAACCCATCTCAATGAAAGTGCTTTCCACAGTCTGTGCCTAGGGCTACTTGAAGAGGAAACAAACCATAGACACAAAACTGAGAACTCCTTTTTTTTGTCAAGTTTCAAAGAGCTACTACAATCCAAGTTGGATTTAGAGTTCCAAATTCATCTATCTATGTATGAGAGAACAGAGTGAAACCTAACTATAAAAACTGCTACTGTAGACGAATGCATCAACCTAGAAGAACAAAATTTGGTGAGTCAAGTGTGATTTGTGTACTGATCATTACCACCAACTATCATCAAGTTTGGGTGAAAAAATATTTGCTGATATTTTGGAAACTCGTTATTTCTTAGAATCTTGGCAACCCATCTCAATGAAAGTGCTTTCCACAGTCTGTGCCTAGGGCTACTTGAAGAGGAAACTAATCTTAGAGACAAAACTGAGAACTCCTTTATTTTGTCAAGTTTCAAAGAGCTACTACAAACCATGTTGGATTTAGAGTTCCAAATTCATCTATTTATATAGGAGAGAACACAGGGAAACCTAAATATAAAAACTGCTACTGTAGACGAAAGCTTCAAACTAGAAGAACAAAATTTGGTGAGCCAAGTGGGAGTTGTGTACTGATTATTACCCCCAAGTATCATCAAGTTTGGGTGAAAAAATATTTGCTGGTATTTCGGAAACTCGTTATTTCTTTGAAGCTTCTCAACCAACTCAATGAGAACTCCTTTATTTTGTCAAGTTTCAAAGAGCTACTACAAACCTTGTTGGATTTAGAGTTCCAAATTCATCTATCTATATAGGAGAGAACAGAGGGAAACCTAAATATAAAAACTGCAACTGTAGACGAAAGCCTCAAACTAGAAGAACAAAATTTGGTGAGCCAAGTGGGATTTGTGTACTGATCATTACCAACAAGTATCATCAAGATTGGGTGAAAAAATATTTGTTGGTATTTTGGAAAATTGTTATTTCTTAGAAGCTTGGCAACCCATCTCAGTGAAAGTGCTTTCCACAGTCTGTGCCAAGGACTACTTGAAGAGGAAACAAACCATAGAGACAAAACTGAGAAATTTTTATTTCATCAAGTTTCAAAGAGCTAATACAAACCATGTTGGATTTAGAGTTCCAAATTCATCTATCTATATAGAAGAGAACAGAGGGAAACCTAAATATAAAAACTGCTACTGTAGACGAAAGCTTCAAACTAGAAGAACAAAATTTGGTGAGCCAAATGGGATTTGTGTACTGATCATTACCACCAAGTATCATCAAGTTTGGGTGAAAAAATATTTGCTGGTATTTCGGAATCTCGTTATTTCTTAGAAGCTTCTCAACCCATCTCAACGAAAGTACTTTTAAACAGTCTGTGACTAGGGCAACTTGAAGAGGAAACAAACCATAGAGACAAAACTGAGAACTCCTTTATTTTGTCAAGTTTCAAAAGCTACTACAAACCATGTTGGATTTAGAGTTCCAAATTCATCTATCTATATAGGAGAGAACACAGGGAAACCTAAATATAAAAACTGCTACTGTAGACGAACGCTTAAACCTAGAAAAACAAAATTTGGTGAGCCAAGTGGGATTTGTGTACTGATCATTACCACCAAGTATCATCAAGATTGGGTGAAAATATATTTGCTGGTATTTTGGAAACTCGTTATTTCTTAGAAGCTTGGCAACCCATCTCAATGAAAGTGCTTTCCACAGTCTGTGCCTAGGGCTACTTGAAGAGGAAACAAACCATAGAGACAAAACTGAGAACTCCTTTTTTTTGTCAAGTTTCAAAGAGCTACTACAATCCAAGTTGGATTTAGAGTTCCAAATTCATCTATCTATGTATGAGAGAACAGAGCGAAACCTAACTATAAAAACTGCTACTGTAGACGAATGCATCAACCTAGAAGAACAAAATTTGGTGAGCCAAGTGGGATTTGTGTACTGATCATTAGCAACAAGTATCATCAAGATTGGGTAAAAAATATTTGCTGGTATTTCGGAAAATTTTTATTTCTTAGAAGCTTGGCAACCCCTCTCAATGAAAGTGCTTTTCCACAGTGTGTGCCTAGGGCTACTTGAAGAGGAAACAAACCATAGAGACAAAACTGAGAACTCCTTTATTTTGTCAAGTTTCAAAGAGCTACTACAAACCATGTTGGATTTAGAGTTCCAAATTCATCTATCTATATATGAGAGAACAGAGTGAAACCTAACTATAAAAACTGCTACTGTAGACGAATGCATCAACCTAGAAGAACAAAATTTGGTGAGCCAAGTGGGATTTGTGTACTGATCATTACCACCAAGTATCATCAAGATTGGGTGAAAAAATATTTGCTGATATTTTGGAAACACGTTATTTCTTAGAAGCTTGGCAACCCATCCCAATGAAAGTGCTTTCCACAGTCTGTGACCTGGGCTACTTGAAGAGGAAACTAACCATAGAGACAAAAGTGAGAACTCCTTTATTTTGTCAAGTTTCAAAGAGCTACTACAAACCATGTTGGATTTAGAGTTCCAAAATCATCTATCTATATAGGAGAGAACAGAGGGAAACCTAAATATAAAAACTGCAACTGTAGACGAAAGCTTCAAACTAGAAGAACAAAATTTGGTGAGCCAAGTGGGATTTGTGTACTGATCATTACCACCAAGTATCATCAAGTTTGGGTGAAAAAATATTTGCTGGTATTTCGGAAACTCGTAATTTCTTAGAAGCTTGGCAACCCCTCTCAATGAAAGTGCTTTTCCACAGTCTGTGCCTAGGGCTACTTGAAGAGTAAACAAACCATAGAGACAAAACTGAGAACTCCTTTTTTTTGTCAAGTTTCAAAGAGCTACTACAAACCATGTTGGATTTAGAGTTCCAAATTCATCTATCTATATAGGAGAGAACTGAGGGAAACCTAAATATACAAACTGCTACTGTAGACGAACGCTTCAAACTAGAAGAACAAAATTTGGTGAGCCAAGTGGGAATTGTGTACTGATCATTAGCAACAAGTATCATCATGATTTAGTGAAAAAATATTTGCTGGTATTTGGGAAACTCGTTATTTCTTAGAAGCTTGGCAACACCTCTCAATGAAAGTGCTTTTCCACATTCTGTGCCTAGGGCTTCTTGAAGAGGAAACAAACCATAGAGACAAAACTGAGAACTCCTTTATTTTGTCAAGTTTCAAAGAGCTACTACAAACCATGTTGGATTTAGAGTTCCAAATTCATCTATCTATATATGAGAGAACAGAGTGAAACCTAAATATAAAAACTGCTACTGTAGACGAACGCTTCAACCTAGAAGAACAAAATTTGGTGAGCCAAGTGGGATTTGTGTACTGATCATTACCACCAAGTATCATCATGATTGGGTGAAAAAATATTTGCTGGTATTTCGGAAACTCAAAATTTCTTAGTAGCTTGGCAACCCCTCTCAATGAAAGTGCTTTTCCACAGTCTGTGCCTAGGGCTACTTGAAGAGGAAACAAACCATAGAGACAAAACTGAGAACTCCTTTATTTTATCAAGTTTAAAAACTACTACAAACCATGTTGGATTTAGAGTTCCAAATTCATCTATCTATATAGGAGAGAACAGAGGGAAACCTAAATATAAAAACTGCTACTGTAGACGAACGCATCAACCTAGAAGAACAAAATTTGGTGAGCCAAGTGGGATTTGTGTACTGATCATTAGCAACAAGTATCATCAAGATTGGGTAAAAAATATTTGCTGGTATTTCGGAAAATTTTTATTTCTTAGAAGCTTGGCAACCCCTCTCAATGAAAGTGCTTTTCCACAGTGTGTGCCTAGGGCTACTTGAAGAGGAAACAAACCATACAGACAAAACTGAGAACTCCTTTATTTTGTCAAGTTTCAAAGAGCTACAACAAACCATGTTGGATTTAGAGTTCCAAATTCATCTATCTATATAGGAGAGAACAGAGGGAAACCTAAATATAAAAACTGCTACTGTAGACGAAAGCCTCAAACTAGAAGAACAAAATTTGGTGAGCCAAGTGGGATTTGTGTACTGATCATTACCACCAAGTATCATCAAGTTTGGGTGAAAAAATATTTGCTGGTATTTCGGAATCTCGTTATTTCTTAGAAGCTTCTCAACCCATCTCAACGAAAGTACTTTTAAACAGTCTGTGACTAGGGCTACTTGAAGAGGAAACAAACCATAGAGACAAAACTGAGAACTCCTTTATTTTGTCAAGTTTCAAAAGCTACAACAAACCATGTTGGATTTAGAGTTCCTAATTCATCTATCTATATAGGAGAGAACACAGGGAAACCTAAATATAAAAACTGCTACTGTAGACGAACGCTTAAACATAGAAGAACAAAATTTGTTGAGCCAAGTGGGATTTGTGTACTGATCATTACCACCAAGTATCATCAAGATTGGGTGAAAATATATTTGCTGGTATTTTGGAAACTCGTTATTTCTTAGAAGCTTGGCAACCCATCTCAATGAAAGTGCTTTCCACAGTCTGTGCCTAGGGCTACTTGAAGAGGAAACAAACCATAGAGACAAAACTGAGAACTCCTTTTTTTGTCAAGTTTCAAAGAGCTACTACAATCCAAGTTTTATTTAGAGTTCCAAATTCATCTACCTATATATGAGAGAACAGAGTGAAACCTAACTATAAAAACTGCTACTGTAGACGAATGCATCTACATAGAAGAACAAAATTTGGTGACTCAAGTGTGATTTGTGTACTGATCATTACCACCAAGTATCATCAAGTTTGGGTGAAAAAATATTTGCAGATATTTTGGAAACTCGTTATTTCTTAGAAGCTTGGCAACCCATCTCAATGAAAGTGCTTTCCACAGTCTGTGCCTAGGGCTACTTGAAGAGGAAACTAACCATAAAGACAAAACTGAGAACTCCTTTATTTTGTCAAGTTTCAAAGAGCTACTAAAAACCATGTAGGATTTAGAGTTCCAAATTCATCTATCTATATAGGAGAGAACAGAGGGAAACCTAAATATAAAAACTGCTACTGTAGACGAACGCTTCAACCTAGAAGAACAAAAATTGGTGAGCCAAGTGGGATTTGTGTACTGATCATTAGCAACAAGTATCATCAAGATTGGGTAAAAAATATTTGCTGGTATTTCGGAAAATTTTTATTTCTTAGAAGCTTGGCAACCCCTCTCAATGAAAGTGCTTTTCCACAGTGTGTGCCTAGGGCTATTGAAGAGGAAACAAACCATAGAGACAAAACTGAGAACTCCTTTATTTTGTCAAGTTTCAAAGAGCTACTACAAACCATGTTGGATTTAGAGTTCCAAATTCATCTATCTATATATGAGAGAACAGAGTGAAACCTAACTATAAAAACTGCTACTGTAGACGAATGCATCAACCTAGAAGAACAAAATTTGGTGAGCCAAGTGGGATTTGTGTACTGATCATTACCACCAAGTATCATCAAGATTGGGTGAAAAAATATTTGCTGATATTTTGGAAACTCGTTATTTCTTAGAAGCTTGGCAACCCATCTCAATGAAAGTGCTTTCCACAGTCTGTGACTAGGGCTACTTGAAGAGGAAACTAACCATAGAGACAAAAGTGAGAACTCCTTTATTTTGTCAAGTTTCAAAGAGGTACTACAAACCATGTTGGATTTAGAGTTCCAAAATCATCTATCTATATAGGAGAGAACAGAGGGAAACCTAAATATAAAAACTGCAACTGTAGACGAAAGCTTCAAACTAGAAGAACAAAATTTGGTGAGCCAAGTGGGATTTGTGTACTGATCATTACCACCAAGTATCATCAAGATTGGGTGAAAAAATATTTGCTGGTATTTCGGAAACTCGTAATTTCTTAGAAGCTTGGCAACCCCTCTCAATGAAAGTGCTTTTCCACAGTCTGTGCCTAGGGCTACTTGAAGAGGAACAAACCATAGTGACAAAACTGAGAACTCCTTCATTTTGTCAAGTTTCAAAAAGCTACTACAAACCATGTTGGATTTAGAGTTCCAAATTCATCTATCTTTATAGGAGAGAACAGAGGGAAACCTAAAATAAAAACTGCTACTGTAGACGAACGCTTCAAACTAGAAGAACAAAATTTGGTGAGCCAAGTGGGAATTGTGTACTGATCATTAGCAACAAGTATCATCATGATTTAGTGAAAAAATATTTGCTGGTATTTGGGAAACTCGTTATTTCTTAGAAGCTTGGCAACACCTGTCAATGAAAGTGCTTTTCCACATTCTGTGCCTAGGGCTTCTTGAAGAGGAAACAAACCATAGAGACAAAACTGAGAACTCCTTTATTTTGTCAAGTTTCAAAGAGCTACTACAAACCATGTTGGATTTAGAGTTCCAAATTCATCTATCTATATATGAGAGAACAGAGTGAAACCTAAATATAAAAACTGCTACTGTAGACGAACGCTTCAACCTAGAAGAACAAAATTTGGTGAGCCAAGTGGGATTTGTGTACTGATCATTACCACCAAGTATCATCAAGATTGGGTGAAAAAATATTTGCTGGTATTTCGGAAACTCTTTATTTCTTAGAATCTTGGCAACCCATCTCAGTGAAAGTCTTTCCACAGTCTGTGCCAAGGACTACTTGAAGAGGAAACAAATCATAGAGACAAAACTGAGAACTTTTTTATTTTATCAAGTTTCAAAGAGCTACTACAAACCATGTTGGATTTAGAGTTCCAAATTCATCTATCTATATAAAAGAGAACAAAGGGAAACCTAAATATAAAAACTGCTACTGTAGACGAAAGCTTCAAACTAGAAGAACAAAATTTGGTGAGCCAAGTGGGATTTGTGTACTGATCATTACCACCAAGTATCATCAAGTTTGGGTGAGAAATTATTTGCTGGTATTTCGGAAACTCGTTATTTCTTAGAAGCTTCTCAAACCATCTCAATGAAAGTACTTTTCCACAGTCTGTGCCTAGGGCTACTTGAAGAGGAAACAAACCATAGAGACAAAACTGAGAACTCCTTTATTTTGTCAAGTTTCAAAGAGCTACTACAAACCATGTTGTATTTAGAGTTCCAAATTCATCTATCTATATAGGAGAGAACACAGGGAAACCTAAATATAAAAACTGCTACTGTAGACGAACGCTTAAACCTAGAAGAACAAAATTTGGTGAGCCAAGTGGGATTTGTGTACTGATCATTACCACCAAGTATCATCAAGATTGGGTGAAAAAATATTTGCTGGTATTTCGGAAACTCTTTATTTCTTAGAAGCTTGGCAACCCATCTCAGTGAAATTTCTTTCTACAGTCTGTGCCAAGGACTACTTGAAGAGGAAACAAATCATAGAGACAAAACTGAGAACTTTTTTATTTTATCAAGTTTCAAAGAGCTACTACAAACCATGTTGGATTTAGAGTTCCAAATTCATCTATCTATATAAAAGAGAACAAAGGGAAACCTAAATATAAAAACTGCTACTGTAGACGAAAGCTTCAAACTGGAAGAACAAAATTTGGTGAGCCAAGTGGGATTTGTGTACTGATCATTACCACCAAGTATCATCAAGTTTGGGTGAAAAATTATTTGCTGGTATTTCGGAAACTCGTTATTTCTTAGAAGCTTCTCAACCCATCTCAATGAAAGTACTTTTCCACAGTCTGTGCCTAGGGCTACTTGAAGAGGAAACAAACCATAGAGACAAAACTGAGAACTCCTTTATTTTGTCAAGTTTCAAAGAGCTACTACAAACCATGTTGGATTTAGAGTTCCAAATTCATCTATCTATATAGGAGAGAACACAGGGAAACCTAAATATAAAAACTGCTACTGTAGACGAACGCTTAAACCTAGAAGAACAAAATTTGGTGAGCCAAGTGGGATTTGTGTACTGATCATTACCACCAAGTATCATCAAGATTGGGTGAAAATATATTTGCTGGTATTTTGGAAACTCGTTATTTCTTAGAAGCTTGGCAACCCATCTCAATGAAAGTGCTTTCCACAGTCTGTGCCTAGGGCTACTTGAAGAGGAAACAAACCATAGACACAAAACTGAGAACTCCTTTTTTTTGTCAAGTTTCAAAGAGCTACTACAATCCAAGTTGGATTTAGAGTTCCAAATTCATCTATCTATGTATGAGAGAACAGAGTGAAACCTAACTATAAAAACTGCTACTGTAGACGAATGCATCAACCTAGAAGAACAAAATTTGGTGAGTCAAGTGTGATTTGTGTACTGATCATTACCACCAACTATCATCAAGTTTGGGTGAAAAAATATTTGCTGATATTTTGGAAACTCGTTATTTCTTAGAATCTTGGCAACCCATCTCAATGAAAGTGCTTTCCACAGTCTGTGCCTAGGGCTACTTGAAGAGGAAACTAATCTTAGAGACAAAACTGAGAACTCCTTTATTTTGTCAAGTTTCAAAGAGCTACTACAAACCATGTTGGATTTAGAGTTCCAAATTCATCTATTTATATAGGAGAGAACACAGGGAAACCTAAATATAAAAACTGCTACTGTAGACGAAAGCTTCAAACTAGAAGAACAAAATTTGGTGAGCCAAGTGGGAGTTGTGTACTGATTATTACCCCCAAGTATCATCAAGTTTGGGTGAAAAAATATTTGCTGGTATTTCGGAAACTCGTTATTTCTTTGAAGCTTCTCAACCCATCTCAATGAGAACTCCTTTATTTTGTCAAGTTTCAAAGAGCTACTACAAACCTTGTTGGATTTAGAGTTCCAAATTCATCTATCTATATAGGAGAGAACAGAGGGAAACCTAAATATAGAAACTGCAACTGTAGACGAAAGCCTCAAACTAGAAGAACAAAATTTGGTGAGCCAAGTGGGATTTGTGTACTGATCATTACCAACAAGTATCATCAAGATTGGGTGAAAAAATATTTGTTGGTATTTTGGAAAATTGTTATTTCTTAGAAGCTTGGCAACCCATCTCAGTGAAAGTGCTTTCCACAGTCTGTGCCAAGGACTACTTGAAGAGGAAACAAACCATAGAGACAAAACTGAGAAATTTTTATTTCATCAAGTTTCAAAGAGCTAATACAAACCATGTTGGATTTAGAGTTCCAAATTCATCTATCTATATAGAAGAGAACAGAGGGAAACCTAAATATAAAAACTGCTACTGTAGACGAAAGCTTCAAACTAGAAGAACAAAATTTGGTGAGCCAAATGGGATTTGTGTACTGATCATTACCACCAAGTATCATCAAGTTTGGGTGAAAAAATATTTGCTGGTATTTCGGAATCTCGTTATTTCTTAGAAGCTTCTCAACCCATCTCAACGAAAGTACTTTTAAACAGTCTGTGACTAGGGCTACTTGAAGAGGAAACAAACCATAGAGACAAAACTGAGAACTCCTTTATTTTGTCAAGTTTCAAAAGCTACTACAAACCATGTTGGATTTAGAGTTCCAAATTCATCTATCTATATAGGAGAGAACACAGGGAAACCTAAATATAAAAACTGCTACTGTAGACGAACGCTTAAACCTAGAAGAACAAAATTTGGTGAGCCAAGTGGGATTTGTGTACTGATCATTACCACCAAGTATCATCAAGATTGGGTGAAAATATATTTGCTGGTATTTTGGAAACTCTTTATTTCTTAGAAGCTTGGCAACCCATCTCAATGAAAGTGCTTTCCACAGTCTGTGCCTAGGGCTACTTGAAGAGGAAACAAACCATAGAGACAAAACTGAGAACTCCTTTTTTTTGTCAAGTTTCAAAGAGCTACTACAATCCAAGTTGGATTTAGAGTTCCAAATTCATCTATCTATGTATGAGAGAACAGAGTGAAACCTAACTATAAAAACTGCTACTGTAGACGAATGCATCAACCTAGAAGAACAAAATTTGGTGAGCCAAGTGGGATTTGTGTACTGATCATTAGCAACAAGTATCATCAAGATTGGGTAAAAAATATTTGCTGGTATTTCGGAAAATTTTTATTTCTTAGAAGCTTGGCAACCCCTCTCAATGAAAGTGCTTTTCCACAGTGTGTGCCTAGGGCTACTTGAAGAGGAAACAAACCATAGAGACAAAACTGAGAACTCCTTTATTTTGTCAAGTTTCAAAGAGCTACTACAAACCATGTTGGATTTACAGTTCCAAATTCATCTATCTATATATGAGAGAACAGAGTGAAACCTAACTATAAAAACTGCTACTGTAGACGAATGCATCAACCTAGAAGAACAAAATTTGGTGAGCCAAGTGGGATTTGTGTACTGATCATTACCACCAAGTATCATCAAGATTGGGTGAAAAAATATTTGCTGATATTTTGGAAACTCGTTATTTCTTAGAAGCTTGGCAACCCATCTCAATGAAAGTGCTTTCCACAGTCTGTGACCTGGGCTACTTGAAGAGGAAACTAACCATAGAGACAAAAGTGAGAACTCCTTTATTTTGTCAAGTTTCAAAGAGCTACTACAAACCATGTTGGATTTAGAGTTCCAAAATCATCTATCTATATAGGAGAGAACAGAGTGAAACCTAAATATAAAAACTGCAACTGTAGACGAAAGCTTCAAACTAGAAGAACAAAATTTGGTGAGCCAAGTGGGATTTGTGTACTGATCATTACCACCAAGTATCATCAAGATTGGGTGAAAAAATATTTGCTGGTATTTCGGAAACTCGTAATTTCTTAGAAGCTTGGCAACCCCTCTAAATGAAAGTGCTTTTCCACAGTCTGTGCCTAGGGCTACTTGAAGAGGAAACAAACCATAGAGACAAAACTGAGAACTCCTTTATTTTGTCAAGTTTCAAAGAGCTACTACAAACCATGTTGGATTTAGAGTTCCAAATTCATCTATCTATATATGAGAGAACAGAGTGAAACCTAAATATAAAAACTGCTACTGTAGACGAACGCTTCAACCTAGAAAAACAAATTTGGTGAGCCAAGTGGGATTTGTGTACTGATCATTACCACCAAGTATCATCATGATTGGGTGAAAAAATATTTGCTGGTATTTCGGAAACTCGAAATTTCTTAGTAGCTTGGCAACCCCTCTCAATGAAAGTGCTTTTCCACAGTCTGTGCCTAGGGCTACTTGAAGAGGAAACAAACCATAGAGACAAAACTGAGAACTCCTTTATTTTATCAAGTTTAAAACTACTACAAACCATGTTGGATTTAGAGTTCCAAATTCATCTATCTATATAGGAGAGAACAGAGGGAAACCTAAATATAAAAACTGCTACTGTAGACGAACGCATGAACCTAGAAGAACAAAATTTGGTGAGCCAAGTGGGATTTGTGTACTGATCATTAGCAAGAAGTATCATCAAGATTGGATAAAAATATTTGCTGGTATTTCGGAAAATTTTTATTTCTTAGAAGCTTGGCAACCCCTCTCAATGAAAGTGCTTTTCCACAGTGTGTGCCTAGGGCTACTTGAAGAGGAAACAAACCATAGAGACAAAACTGAGAACTCCTTTATTTTGTCAAGTTTCAAAGAGCTACAACAAACCATGTTGGATTTAGAGTTCCAAATTCATCTATCTATAAAGGAGAGAACAGATGGAAACCTAAATATAAAAACTGCTACTGTAGACGAACGCTTCAACCTAGAAGAACAAAATTTGGTGAGCCAAGTGGGATTTGTGTACTGATCATAAGCAACAAGTATCATCAAGATTGGGTGAAAAAATATTTGCTGGTATTTCGGAAACTCGTTATTTCTTAGAAGCTTGGCAACCCCTCTCAATGAAAGTGCTTTTCCACAGTCTGTGCCTAGGGCTAATTGAAAAGGAAACAAACCATAGAGCCAAAACTTAGAACTCCGTCATTTTGTCAAGTTTCAAAGTGCTACTACAAACCATGTTGGATTTAGAGTTCCAAATTCATCTATCAATATAGGAGAGAACAGATGGAAACTAAATATAAAAACTGCTACTGTAGACGAAAGCCTCAAACTAGAAGAACAAAATTTGGTGAGCCAAGTGGGATTTGTGTACTGATCATTACCACCAAGTATCATCAAGTTTGGGGAAAAAATATTTGCTGGTATTTCGGAATCTCGTTATTTCTTAGAAGCTTCTCAACCCATTACAACGAAAGTGCTTTTAAACAGTCTGTACTAGGGCTACTTGAAGAGGAAACAAACCATAGAGACAAAACTGAGAACTCCTTTATTTTGTCAAGTTTCAAAAGCTACTACAAACCATGTTGGATTTAGAGTTCCAAATTCATCTATCTATATAGGAGAGAACACAGGGAAACCTAAATATAAAAACTGCTACTGTAGACGAACGCTTAAACTAGAAGAACAAAATTTGTTGAGCCAAGTGGGATTTGTGTACTGATCATTACCACCAAGTATCATCAAGATTGGGTGAAAATATATTTGCTGGTATTTTGGAAACTCGTTATTTCTTAGAAGCTTCCCAACCCATCTCAATGAAAGTGCTTTCCACAGTCTGTGCCTAGGGCTACTTGAAGAGGAAACAAACCATAGAGACAAAACTGAGAACTCCTTTTTTTGTCAAGTTTCAAAGAGCTACTACAATCCAAGTTGGATTTAGAGTTCCAAATTCATCTATCTATATATGAGAGAACAGAGTGAAACCTAAATATAAAAACTGCTACTGTAGACGAATGCATCTACATAGAAGAACAAAATTTGGTGACTCAAGTGTGATTTGTGTACTGATCATTACCACCAAGTATCATCAAGTTTGGGTGAAAAAATATTTGCAGATATTTTGGAAACTCGTTATTTCTTAGAAGCTTGGCAACCCATCTCAATGAAAGTGCTTTCCACAGTCTGTGCCTAGGGCTACTTGAAGAGGAAACTAACCATAAAGACAAAACTGAGAACTCCTTTATTTTGTCAAGTTTCAAAGAGCTACTAAAAACCATGTTGGATTTAGAGTTCCAAATTCATCTATCTATATAGGAGAGAACAGAGGGAAACCTAAATATAAAAACTGCTACTGTAGACGAACGCTTCAACCTAGAAGAACAAAAATTGGTGAGCCAAGTGGGATTTGTGTACTGATCATTAGCAACAAGTATCATCAAGATTGGGTAAAAAATATTTGCTGGTAATTCGGAAATTTTTATTTCTTAGAAGCTTGGCAACCCCTCTCAATGAAAGTGCTTTTCCACAGTGTGTGCCTAGGACTACTTGAAGAGGAAACAAACCATAGAGACAAAACTGAGAACTCCTTTATTTTGTCAAGTTTCAAAGAGCTACTACAAACCATGTTGGATTTAGAGTTCCAAATTCATCTATCTATATATGAGAGAACAGAGTGAAACCTAACTATAAAAACTGCTACTGTAGACGAATGCATCAACCTAGAAGAACAAAATTTGGTGAGCCAAGTGGGATTTGTGTACTGATCATTACCACCAAGTATCATCAAGATTGGGTGAAAAAATATTTGCTGATATTTTGGAAACTCGTTATTTCTTAGAAGCTTGGCAACCCATCTCAATGAAAGTGCTTTCCACAGTCTGTGATTAGGGCTACTTGAAGAGGAAACTAACCATAGAGAAAAAACAGAGAACTCCTTTATTTTGTCAAGTTTCAAAGAGGTACTACAAACCATGTTGGATTTAGAGTTCCAAAATCATCTATCTATATAGGAGAGAACAGAGGGAAACCTAAATATAAAAACTGCAACTGTAGACGAAAGCTTCAAACTAGAAGAACAAAATTTGGTGAGCCAAGTGGGATTTGTGTACTGATCATTACCACCAAGTATCATCAAGATTGGGTGAAAAAATATTTGCTGGTATTTCGGAAACTCGTAATTTCTTAGAAGCTTGGCAACCCCTCTAAATGAAAGTGCTTTTCCACAGTCTGTGCCTAGGGCTACTTGAAGAGGAAACAAACCATAGAGACAAAACTGAGAACTCCTTTATTTTATCAAGTTTAAAAACTACTACAAACCATGTTGGATTTAGCGTTCCAAATTCATCTATCTATATATGAGAGAACAGAGTGAAACCTAACTATAAAAACTGCTACTGTAGACGAATGCATCAACCTAGAAGAACAAAATTTGGTGAGCCAAGTGGGATTTGTGTACTGATCATTACCACGAAGTATCATCAAGATTGGGTGAAAAAATATTTGCTGATATTTTGGAAACTCGTTATTTCTTAGAAGCTTGGCAACCCATCTCAATGAAAGTGCTTTCCACAGTCTGTGACTAGGGCTACTTGAAGAGGAAACTAACCATAGAGACAAAACAGAGAACTCCTTTATTTTGTCAAGTTTCAAAGAGCTACTACAAACCATGTTGGATTTAGAGTTCCAAATTCATCTATCTATATAGGAGAGAACAGAGGGGAAACCTAAATATAAAAACTGCAACTGTAGACGAAAGCTTCAAACTAGAAGAACAAAATTTGGTGAGCCAAGTGGGATTTATGTACTGATCATTACCACCAAGTATCATCAAGATTGGGTGAAAAAATATTTGCTGGTATTTCGGAAACTCGTAATTTCTTAGAAGCTTGGCAACCCCTCTCAATGAAAGTGCTTTTCCACATTGTGTGCCTAGGGCTACTTGAAGAGGAAACAAACCATAGAGACAAAACTGAGAACTCCTTCATTTTGTCAAGTTTCAAAGAGCTACTACAAACCATGTTGGATTTAGAGTTCCAAATTCATCTATCTTTATAGGAGAGAATAGAGGGAAACCTAAAATAAAAACTGCTACTGTAGACGAACGCTTCAAACTAGAAGAACAAAATTTGGTGAGCCAAGTGGGAATTGTGTACTGATCATTAGCAACAAGTATCATCATGATTTAGTGAAAAAATATTTGCTGGTATTTGGGAAACTCGTTATTTCTTAGAAGCTTGGCAACACCTCTCAATGAAAGTGCTTTTCCACATTCTGTGCCTAGGGCTTCTTGAAGAGGAAACAAACCATAGAGACAAAACTGAGAACTCCTTTATTTTGTCAAGTTTCAAAGAGCTACTACAAACCATGTTGGATTTAGAGTTCCAAATTCATCTATCTATATATGAGAGAACAGAGCGAAACCTAAATATAAAAACTGCTACTGTAGACGAACGCTTCAACCTAGAAGAACAAAATTTGGTGAGCCAAGTGGGATTTGTGTACTGATCATTACCACCAAGTATCATCAAGATTGGGTGAAAAAATATTTGCTTGTGTTTCGGAAACTCTTTATTTCTTAGAAGCTTGGCAACCCCTCTCAATGAAAGTGCTTTTCCTCAGTCTGTGCCTAGGGCTACTTTAAGAGGAAACAAACCATAGAGACAAAACTGAGAACTCCTTTATTTTGTCAAGTTTCAAAGAGCTACTACAATCCATGTTGGATTTAGAGTTCCAAATTCATCTATCTATATAGGAGAGAACAGAGAGAAACCTAAATATAAAAACTGCTACTGTAGACGAACGCTTCAACCTAGAAGAACAAAATTTGGTGAGCAAAGTGGGATTTGTGTACTGATCATTACCACCAAGTATCATCAAGATTGGGTGAAAAAATATTTGCTGGTGTTTCGGAAACTCGAAATTTCTTAGTAGCTTGGCAACCCCTCTCAATGAAAGTGCTTTTCCACAGTCTGTGCCTGGGGCTACGTGAAGAGGAAACAAACCATAGAGACAAAACTGAGAACTCCTTTATTTTATCGAGTTTCAAAGAGCTACTGCAAACCATGTTGGATTTAGAGTTCCAAATTCATCTATCTATATATGAGAGAACAGAGGGAAACCTAACTATAAAAACTGCTACTGTAGACGAACGCATCAACCTAGAAGAACAATATTTGGTGAGCCAAGTGGGATTTGTGTACTGATCATTACCACCAAGTATCATCAAGTTTGGGTGAAAAAATATTTGCTGGTATTTCGGAAACTCGTTATTTCTTAGAAGCTTCTCAACCCATCTCAATGAAAGTGCTTTTCCACAGTCTCTGCCTAGGGCTACTTGAAGAGGAAACAAACCATAGAGAAAAAACTGAGAACTTTTTTATTTTATCAAG
>NW_027514682.1:93292-141552 GCF_048772815.1 Callospermophilus lateralis | reverse complement strand
CCTCTAAAATCTGGAACAAGACAGGGAGGCCCTCTCTCACCACTTCTGTTCAACATAGTTCTCGAAACACTGGCTAGAGCAATTAGACAGATGAAAGAAATTAAAGGCATAAAAATTGGAAAAGAAGAACTTGAATTATCACTATTTGCAGATGACATTATTCTATACCTAGCAGACCCAAAAGGGTCTACAAAGAAACTATTAGAGCTAATAAATGAATTCAGCAAAGTGGCAGGATATAAAATCAACACGTATAAATCAAAGGCATTCCTGTATATCAGCGACAAATCCTCTGAAATGGAAATGAGGACAACCACTCCATCCACAATATCCCCCTCAAAAATAAAATGCTTAGGAATCAACCTAACAAAAGAGGTGAAAGACTTATACAATGAAAACTACAGAACCCTAAAGAGAGAAATAGAAGAAGATCTTAGAAGATGGAAAAATATACCCTGTTCATGGATAGGCAGAACTAACATCATCAAAATGACGATATTACCAAAAGTTCTCTATAGGTTTAATGCAATGCCAATCAAAATCCCAATGGCATTTCTTATAGAAATAGAGAAAGCAATCATGAAATTCATATGGAAAAATGAAAGACCCAGAATAGCAAAAACAATGCTAAGCAGGAAGGGTGAATCAGGCGGTATAGCGATACCAGACTTCAAACTATACTACAGAGCAATAGTAACAAAAACAGCATGGTACTGCTACCAAAACAGGCGGGTGGACCAATGGTACAGAATAGAGGACACAGAAACCAATCCACAAAACTACAACTATCTTATATTTGATAAAGGGGCTAAAAGCATGCAATGGAGGAAGGATAGCATCTTCAACAAATGGTGCTGGGAAAACTGGAAATCCATATGCAACAAAATGAAACTGAATCCCTTTCTCTCGCCATGCACAAAAGTTAACTCAAAATGGATCAAGGAGCTTGATATCAAATCAGAGACACGGCGTCTGATAGAAGAAAAAGTCGGCTACGATCTACATACTGTGGGGTCGGGCTCCAAATTCCTCAATAGGACACCCATAGCACAACAGTTAATAACTAGAATCAACAAATGGGACTTACTCAAACTAAAAAGTTTTTTCTCAGCAAAAGAAACAATAAGAGAGGTAAATAGGGAGCCTACATCCTGGGAACAAATCTTTACTCCTCACACTTCAGATAGAGCCCTAATATCCAGAGTATACAAAGAACTCAAAAAATTAGACAACAAGAAAACAAATAACCCAATCTACAAATGGGCCAAAGACATGAACAGACACTTCTCAGAGGAGGACATACAATCAATCAACAAGTACATGAAAAAATGCTCACCATCCCTAGCAGTCAGAGAAATGCAAATCAAAACCACCCTAAGATACCATCTCACTCCAGTAAGATTGGCAGCCATTATGAAGTCAAACAACAACAAGTGCTGGCGAGGATGTGGGGAAAAGGGTACACTTGTTCATTGTTGATGGGACTGCAAATTGGTGCAGCCAATCTGGAAAGCAGTATGGAAATTTCTTGGAAAGCTGGAAATGGAACCACCATTTGACCCAGCTATTTCCCTTCTTGGTCTATTCCCTAATGACCTAAATAGAGCATGCTACAGGGACAGTGCTACATCGATGTTCATAGCAGCACAATTCACAATAGCAAGACTGTGGAACCAACCGAGATGCCCTTCCATAGACGAATGGATAAAAAAAAATGTGCCATTTATACACAATGGAGTATTACTCTGCATTAAGAAATGACAAAATCATAGAATTTGGAGGGAAATGGATGGCATTAGAGCAGATTATGCTAAGTGAAGACAGCCAATCCCTAAAAAACAAATGCCAAATGTCTTCTTTGATATAAGGAGAGTAACTAAGAACAGAGTAGGAACGAAGAGAATGAGATGAAGATTAACATTACACAGGGACGAGAGGTGGGAGGGAAAGGGAGGGAGAAGGGAAATTGCATGGAAATGGAAGGAGACCCTCAGGGTTATACAAAATTACATACAAGAGGTAGCGAGGGGAAAGGGAAAAATAATACAAGGGGGAGATATGAACTGCAGTAGAGGAGGTAGAGAGAGAAGAGGGGAGGGGAGGGAAGGGGAGGGGGACAGTAAAGGATAGGAAAGGCAGCAGAATACAACAGACCCTGGTGTGGCAATATATAAATCAATGGAAGTGTAACTGATGTGATTCTGCAATTTGTATATGGGGTAAAAATGGGAGTTCATAACTCACTTGAATCAAAGTGTGAAATATGATATATCAAGAACTATGTAATGTTTTGAACAACCAACAATAAAAAAAATTAAAAAAAAAAGAATATACCCAACTGGTAAAAAAAATAAATAAATAAAATAAAATAAAATGGTATTCCTACAATGAAAAAAAAATTCGGTAAGTGAAGTGGGATTTGTGTAGTGATCATTACGACCATGTATGATCAAGATTGGGTGAAAAAATATTTGCTTGTAATTTGGAAACTCGTAATTTCTTGGAAGCTTGGAAAACCCTTTAAATGAAAGTGCTTTATCACAGTCTGTGCCTAGGGCTACTTGAAGAAGAAACAAACCTTAGAGACAAAACTGAGAACTACTTTATTTTTCAAGTTTCAAAGAGCTACCACAAACCATGTTGGATTTAGAGTTCCAAATTCATCGATCTGTATAGGAGAGAAAAGAGTGAAACCTAAAAATAAAAAATGCTTCTGTAAATAACACTTCTACCTACAAGAACAAAATTTGGTGAGCCAAGTGGGATTTGTGTACTGATCATTACCACCATGTATCATCAAGATTGTTTGAAAAAATATTTGCTGGTATTTCGAAAATGCATAATTTCTTGGAAGCGTGGCAACCCCTTTAAATGAAAGTGCTTTCCACAGTCTCTGGTTAGGGCTACTTGAAGAGGAAACAAACCATAGATACAAAACTGAGAACTACTTCATTTTGTCAAGTTTCAAAGAGCTACTACAAACCATGTTGGATTTAGAGTTCCAAATTCATCTATCTATATAGGAGAAAGAGAGTGACACCTAAAAATAAAAACTGCTACTGTAAACGAACGCTTCAACCTAGAAGAACAAAATTTGGTGAGCCAAGTGGGATTTGTGTCCTGATCATTAGCACCAAGGATCATCAAGATTGGGCAAAAAATATTTGCTGGTATTTCAGAAACTCGTATATTCTTAGACAGATGCCATCCCCTTTCAATTAAAGTGCTTTTTGCCAGACTCTGATTAGGGCTACTTGAAGAATAAACAAACCATAGAGACAAAACTGAGAACTACTTTATTTTGTCAAGTTTCAAAGAGCTACTACAAACCATGTTGGATTTAGAGTTACACATTCGTCTATCTATATAGGAGAGAACAGAGTGAAACCTAAAAATAAAAACTGCTACTGTAAATAACTCTTCAACCTAGAAGAACAAAATTTGATGAGCCAAGAGGGATTTGTATACTGATCATTACCACCAAGTATAATCAAGATTGGGTGAAAAAATATTTTCTGGTATTTCGGACAATCGTAATTTCTTAGAAGCTTGGCAACCACTTTCAATGAAACTGCTTTTACACAGTCTGTGAATAGAGCAACTTGAAGAGGAAACAAACCTTAGAGACAAAACTGAGAACTACTTTATTTTGTCAAGTTTCAAAGAGCTACTACAAACCATGTTTGATTTAGTGTTACAAATTCATCTATCTACATAAGAGAGAACAGAGTTAAAAACTAAAAATAAAAACTGTTACTGTAAAGGAACGCTTCAACCTAGAAGAACAAAATTTGTGATCCAAGTGGGATTTGTGTACTGATCATTACCACGAAGTATCATCAAGACTGGGTGAAAAAATATTTGCTGGTATTTCGGAAAATCGTAATTTCTTGGAAGATTGGCAACCCCCTTCAATGAAAGGGCTTTTCCACAGTCACTGCATAAGACTGCTTGAAGAGGAAACAAGACATAAAGACAAAACTGAGAACTAATTTATTTTGTCAAGTTTCAAGGAGCTACTACAAACCATGTTGGATTTAGAGTTGCAAATTCATCTATCTGTATAGAGAGAACACAGTGAAACCTAAAAATAAAAACTGCTATGTAAATTACGTTTCCACCTACAAGAACAAAATTTGGTGAGCCAAGTGGGAATTGTGTACTCTTCATTACCACCATGTTTCATCAAGACTGGGTGAAAAAATATTTGCTGGTATTTCTCAAACTCCTAATTTCTTGGAACCTTGGCAACCCCTTTCAATGAAAGTGCTTTTCCACAGTCTCTGCTTAGGGCTACTCGAAGAGGATAGAAACCTAGAAATATAAACTGCTACTGTAAACGAACGCTTCAACCTAGAAGAACAAAATTTGGTAAGCCAAGTCTGATTTTTGTACTGATCATTACCACCAAGTATCATCAAGATTGGGCCAAAAAAATTTGCTGGTATTTCGGAAACTCGTAGATCTTGGACGCTTTCCAACCCCTTTCAATATAAGTGCTGTTTGCCAGTCTCTGCTTAGGTCTACATGAAGATGAATCAAACCATAGAGACAAAACTGAGAACTACTTTATTTTGTCAAGTTTCAAAGAGCTACTACAAACCATGTTGGAAATAGAGTTCCAAATTCATCTATCTATATAGGAGAGAACAGAGTGAAGCCTAAAAATAAAAACTGCTAGTATAAACGAAACCTTCAAACTAAAAGAACAAAATTTGGTGAGCCAAGTGGGATTTGTGTACTGATCATTAACACCAAGTATCATCAAGATTGGCAAAAAAATATTTGTTGGTATTTCGGAAACTCATAGATTTTTTTACGCTAGCCAACCCCTTTCAATGAAAGTGCTTTTCGCCAGTCTCTGATTATGGCTACTTGAAGAGTAAACAAACCCTAGAGACAAAACTGAGAAATACTTTATTTTGTCAAGTTTCAAAGAGCTACTACAAACCATGTTTGATTTAGAGTTCCAAATTCATCTATCTGTATAGGAGAGACCAGAGTGAAACCTAAAAATAAAAACTGCTACTGCATGCGAATGCTTCAACCTAGAAGAACAAAATTTGGTGAGCCAAGTGGGAATTGTGTACTATCATTACCACCAAGTATTATCAAGATTGGGTGAAAAAATATTTGCTGGTATTCGGAAACTCGTAGATTCTTGAACGCTTGGCAACCCCTTTCAATGAAAGTGCTTTTCCAGATTCTCTGCATAGGGCTACTTGAACATGAAACAAACCATAGAGACAAAATGAGAACTACTTTAATTTGTCAATTTTCAAAGAGCTACTACAAACCATGTTGGATTTATAGTTCCTAATTCATCTATCTATATAGGAGAGAATAGAGGGAAACCTAAAAATAAAAACTGCTACTGTAAACGAACGGTTCAACCTAGAAAAACAAAATTTGTTGAGCCAAGTGGGATTTGTGTACTGATCATAGCACCAAGTATCATCAAGATCGGGTGAAAAAATATTTGCTGATATTTCGAAAACTCGTAATTTCTTGGAAGCTTGGCAACC
Organism: Callospermophilus lateralis; assembly: GCF_048772815.1. NCBI lineage: Eukaryota > Metazoa > Chordata > Mammalia > Rodentia > Sciuridae > Callospermophilus > Callospermophilus lateralis. The sequence continues at coordinate 136,027 of NW_027514682.1, read as the reverse complement.
CCTTTCAATGAAAGTGCTTTTCTACAGTCTTTGCTTAGGGCTACTTGAAGAGGAAACAAACCATAGAGACAAAACTGAGAACTACTTTATTTTGTCAAGTTTCAAAAAGGTACTACAAACCATGTTGGATTTAGAGTTCCAAATTCATCTATCTATATAGGAGAGAACGGAGTGAAACCTAAAAATAAAGACTGCTACTGTAAATAGCGCTTCAACCTAGAAGAACAAAATTTGGTGAGCCAAGTGGGATTTCTGTACTGATCATTACCACCATGTATCATCAAGATTGGGTGAACAAATATATGCTGGTATTTCCGAATCTTGAAATTTCTTGGGAGCTTGGCAACCCCTTTCAATGAAAGTGCTTTTCCATAGTCATGCTTAGGGCGACTTGAAGTAGATAGAAACCATAGAGACAGAACTGAGTACTAATTTATTTTGTCAAGTTTCTAAGAGCTACTACAAACCGTGTTGGAAATAGAGTTCAAAATTCATCTATCTACATGAGGACAACAAAGTGAAAACTAAAAATAAAAACTGCTTGTGTAAACGAGCGCTTCAACCTAGTAGAACAAAATTCGGTGAGCCAAGTGGGATTTGTGTTCTGATCATTACCATCAAGTATCATAAAGATTGGGAGAAAATATATTTCCTGGTATTTCGGAAACTAGTAATATGTTGGAAGATTGGCAACCCCTTTCAATGAAAGTGCTTTTCGCCTGTCCCTGCTTAGAGCTACTTGAAGAGGAATGAAACCATAAAGACAAAACTGAGAAGTACTTTATTTTGTCACGTTTCAAAGAGCTACTACAAACCATGTTGGATATAGAGTTCCATATTCATCTATCTATATAGCAGAAAACAGAGTGAAACCTAAAAATAAAAACTTTTACTGTAAACGAACGCTTCAACCTAGAAGAACAAAATGTGGTGAGCCAAGTGGGATTGGTATACTGATCATTAGCACCAAGTATGATCAAGATTTGGTGAAAAAATATTTGCTGGTATTTCAGAAACTCGGATATTCTTCGACGCTTGCCAATGACTTTTAATGAAATTGCTTTTCGCCAGTCTCTGATTAGGGCTACTTGAAGAGTAAACAAACCATAGAGACAAAACTGAGGACTAATTTATTTTGTGAAGTTGCATAGACCTACTACAAATCATGTTGGATTTCGAGTTCCAAATTCATCTATCTGTATAGGAGACAACAGTGTGAAACCTAAAAAGAAAAACTGCTACTGTAATCGAACGCTTCAACCTAGAAGAACAAAATTTGGTGAGCCAAGTGGGATTTGTGTACTGATCATTACCATCAAGTATCATCAAGATTGGGTGTAAAAAAATTTGCTGGTATTTCGGAAACTCGTAATTTCTTAGAAGATTGACAACCCCTTTCAATGAAAGTGCTTTTCCACAGTCTCTGGTTAGGGCTACTAGAAGAGAAAACAAAACCTCGAGACAATCTGAGAACTACTTTATTTTGTCAAGATTCAAAGAGCTACTACCAACCATGTTGATTTTAGAGTTCCAAATTCATCTATTTATATAGGAGACAACAGAGTGAAACCTAAAAATAAAAACTGGTACTGTAAACGAACGCTTCAACCTAGAAGAACAAAATGTGGTGAGCCAACTGGGATTTGTGTACTGATCATTACCCTCAAGTATCATCAAGATTGGGTGAAAAAAATACTTGCTGGTATTTCGGAAACTCGTAATTGCTTGGAAGATTGGCAACCCCTTTCAATGAAAGTGCTTTTCCACAGTCTCTGCATGGGGCTACTTGAAGAGGAAGAAAACCATAGAGACAAAACTGAGAATTACTTTATTTTGTCAAGTTTCAAAGAGCTACTATAAACCATGTTGGATATAGAGTTCCAAATTTATCTATCTATATAGGAGAGAACAGAGTGAAACCTAAAAATAAAAACTGCTACTGTAAACGAACGCTTCAACATAGAAGAAAAAAATTTGGTGAGCCAAGTAAGAATTGTGTACTGATCATTACCACCAAGTATCATCAAGATTTGGTGAAAAAATATTTGCTGGTATTTCAGAAAATCGTAATTTCTTGGAAGATTGGCAACCCCTTTCTATGAAAGTGCTTTTCCACTAATACTGCTTAGGGCTACTTGGAAAGGAAACTAACCATAGAGACAAAACTAAGAACTACTTTATTGTGTCAAGTTTCAAAGAGCTACTAAAAACCATGTTGGATTTAGAAATCCACCTTCACCTATCTGTATAGGAGAGAACAGAGTGAAACCTAACTATAAAAACTGCAACTGTAAACGAACGCTTCAACCTAGAAGAACAAAATTTGGTGAGCCAAGTGGGATTTGGATACTGATCATTACCACCAAGTATCATCAAGATTGGGTGAAAAAATATTTGCTGGTATTTCAGAAACTTGTAGATTCTTGGACGCTTGGCAACCCCTTTCAATGAAAGTGCTTTTGCACAGTCTCTGCTTAGGGCTAATTGAAAAGGAAACAAACTATAGAGACAAAACTGAGAACTACTTTATTTTGTCAAGTTTCAAAGAGCTACTACAAACCATGTTGGATTTAGAGTTCGAAATTTATCTATTCATATAGGAGAGAAGAGAGTGAAACCTAAAAATAAAAACTGCTAGTGTAAACGAACGCTTCAACCTAGAAGAACAAAATTTGGTGAGCCAAGTGTGATTTGTGCACTGATCATCACCTAAAAGTATAATCAATATTGGGTGAAAAAATATTTGCTGGTATTTCGGCAATTTGTAATTTCTTGGAAGATTGGAAACCTTTTTCAATGAAAGTGCTTTTCCACAATCTCTGCATAGGGCTACATGAAGAGGAAGCAAACCACAGAGACAAAAGTGAGAACTACTTTATTTTGTCAAGTTTTAAAGAGCTACTACAAACCATGTTGGATTTGGAGTTCCAAATTCATCTATCTATTAGGAGAGAACAGAGGGAAACCTAAAATTTTAATCTGCTACTGTAAACGAAGGCTTCAACCTAGAAGCACAAAATTTGGTGAGCCAAGTGGGATTTGTGTACTGATCATTACCACCAAGTATCATCAAGATTGGGTGAAAAAATATTTGCTTGGATTTCGGAAACTCGTAATTTCTTGGAAGTTTGGCAACCCCTTTCAATGAAATTGCTTTTCCACAGTCTCTGCATAGAGCTACTTGAAGCTGAAACAAAACATAGAGACAAAACTGAGAACTACTTTATTTTGTCAAGTTTCAAAGAGCTACTAAAAACCATGTTGGATTTAGAGTTCGAAATTCATCTATTCCTATAGGAGAGAAGAGAGTGAAACCTAAAAATAAAATTGGTACTGTAAATAACGCTTCAACTTAGCAGAACAAAATTTGGTGAGCCTAGTGGGATTTGTGTACTGATCATTACCATCAAGTATCATCAAGATTGGGTGAAAAAATATTTGCTGGTATTTCGGAAACTCGTAATTTCTTGGAAGATTGGCAAAATTTTTCAATGAAAGGGCTTTTCCACAGTCTCAAATTAGGGCTACTTGAAGAGGAAACGAACCACAGATACAAAACTGAGAACTACTTTATTTTGTCAAGTTTCAAAGAGCTACTACAAACCATGTTGGAGTTAGAGTTCCAAATTCATTTATCTATATAGTAGAGTACAGAGTGAAACCTAAAAAAAAAAACTGCTACTGTAAACGAAGGGTTCACCCAGAAGAACAAAATTTGGTGAGCCAAGTGGGATTTGTGTACTGATCATTACCACCAAGTATCATCAAGATTGGGTGAAAAAATATTTGCTGGTATTTCAAAAACACGTAATTTCTTGGAAGGTTTGCAACCCCTTTCAATGAAAGTGGTTTTTACAGTCTCTGCTTAGGGCTACTTGAAGAGAAAACATACCATAGAGACAAAACTGAGAACTACTTTATTTTGTCAAGTTTCAAAGAGCTACTACAAACCCTGTTGGATTTGGAGTTCCAAATTCATCTATCTATATAGGAGAGAACAGAGGGAAACCTAAAAATAAAAACTGCTACTGTAAACGAACGCTTCAACCTAGAAGCACAAAATTTGGTGAGCCAAGTGGGATTTGTGTACTGATCATTACCACCAAGTATCATAAAGATTGGGTGAAAAAATATTTGCTGAAATTTCAGCAACTCGTAATTTCTTGAAAGTTTTGCAACCCCTTTCAATGAAAGTGCTTTTCCGCAGTCTCTGCATAGGGCTACTTGAAGAGGAAACAAACCACAGAGAAAAAACTGAAAACTACTTTATTTTGCAAGTTTCAAAGAGCTACTACAACCCATGTTGGATTTAGAGTTCCAAATTCATCTATTTATATAGGAGAAAAAAGAGTGAAATCTAAAAATAAAAACTGCTATTGTAAACGAACGCTTCAACCTAGAAGAACAAAATTTGGTGAGCCTAGTGGGATTTATGTACTGATCACTAACATCAAGTATCATCAAGATTGGGTGAAAAAATATTTGCTGGTATTTCGTAAACTCTTAATTTCTTGTACGTTTGGCAACCCCTTTCAATGAAATTGCTTTTCCACAGTCTCTGCATAGAGCTACTTGAAGCTGAAACAATACATAGAGACAAAACTGAGAACTACTTTATTTTGTCAAGTTTCAAAGAGATACTACAAACCATGTTGTATTTAGTGTTCCAAATTCATCTATCTGTATAGGACAGAACAGAGTGAAATCTAAAAATAAAAACTGGTACTGTAAATAACGCTTCAACCTAGAAGAACAATATTTGGTGAGCCTAGTGGGATTTGTGTACTGATCATTACCACCATGTATCATCAAGATTGGGTGAAAAAATATTTGCTGGTATTTCGGATACTCGTAATATCTTGGAAGATATGCAACCCCTTTCAATGAAAGTGCTTTTCACCAGTCTCTGCATAGGGCTACTTGAAGAGGAAACAAACCATAGAGACAAAACGGAAAACAACTTTATTTTGTCAAGTTTCAAAGAGCTACTTCAAACCTTGTTGGATTTGGTGTTCCAAATTCATCTATCTATATAGGAGAGAACAGAGGGAAACCTAAAAATTTAAACTGCAATTGGAACCGAAGGCTTCAACCTAGAAGCACAAAATTTGGTGAGCCAAGTGGGACTTGTGTACTGATCATCACCATCAAGTATCATCAAGACTGGGTGAAAAATATTTGCTGGTATTTCGGAAAATCGTAATTTCTTGGAAGATTGGCAACCCCTTTCTATGAAAGTGGTTTTCCACTAATACTGCTTAGGGCTTCTTGGAAAGGAAACAAACCATAGAGACAAAACTGAGAAGTACTTTATTTTGTCAAGTTTCAAAGAGCTATTAAAAACCATGTTGGATTTAGAGTTCCACCTTCACGTATGTGTATAGGAGAGAACAGAGTGAAACCTAACTATAAAAACTGCAACTGTAAACGAACGCTTCAACCTAGAAAAACAAAATTTGGTGAGCCAAGTGGGATTTGTATACTGATCATTACCACCAAGTATCATCAAGATTGGATTAAAAAATATTTGATGGTATTTCGGAAACTCGTAGATTTTTGGACGCTTGGCAACCCCTTTCAATGAAAGTGCTTTTGCACAGTCTCTGCTTAGGGGTAATTGAAGAGGAAACAAACTATAGAGACAAAACTGAGAACTACTTTATTTTGTCAAGTTTCAAAGAGCTACTACAAACCATGTTGGATTTAGAGTTCGAAATTCATCTATTCATATAGGAGAGAAGAGAGTGAAACCTAAAAATAAAAACTTCTAGTGTAAACGAAAGCTTCAACCTAGAAGAACAAAATTTGTTGAGCCAAGTGTGATTTGTGCACTGATCATCACCTAAAAGTATCATCAAGATTGGGTGAAAAAATATTTGCTGGTATTTCGGCAATTCGTAATTTCTTGGAAGATTGGCAAAATTTTTCAATGAAAGGCCTTTTCCACAGTCTCTAATTAGGGCTACTTGAAGAGGGTAGAATCCGTAGAGACAAAACTGAGAACTACTTTATTTTGTCAATTTCAAAGAGCTACTACAAACCGTGTTGGATTTAGTGTTCCAAATTCATCTATCTGTATAGGAGATAACCGAGTGAAACCTAACTATAAAAACAGCTACTGTAAATAACGCTTCTACCTAGAAGAACAAAATTTGGTGAGCCTAGTGGAATTTGTGTACTGATCATTACCATCATGTATCATCAAGATTGGGTGAAAAAATATTTGCTGGTATTTCGGAAACTCGTAATTTCTTGGAAGATTGGCAACCTTTTTCAATGAAAGTGCTTTTCCACAGTCTCTGCATAGGGCTATTTAAAGAGGAAGAAAACCATAGTGACAAAACTGAGAACCACTTTATTTTGTCAAGTTTCAAAGAGCTACTAAATACCATGTTGGATTTAGAGTTCCAAATTCATCTATCTGTATAGAAGAGAACAGAGTGAAACCTAAAAATAAAAAATGGTACTGTAAATAACGCTTCAACCTAGAAGAACAAAATTTGGTGAGCCAAGTTGGATTTGTCTACTGATCATTACCACAATATATCAACAAGATTGGGTGAAAAAATATTTGCTGGTATTTCGGAAACTCCTAATTTCTTGGAAAATTGGTAACCCTTTTCAATGAAAGTGCTTTTCACAGTCTCTGCTTAGGGCTACTTGAAGAGAAACCAAACCATAGAGACAAAATTGAGACGACTTTATTTTGTCAAATTTCAAAGAGCTACTACAAACCATGTTGTATTTAGGGTTCCAAATTCATCTATCTATATAGGAGGAACAGAGGAAAACCTAAAAACAAAACTGCTACTGTAAACGAACGCTTCAACCTAGAAGAAGAAGATTTGGTGAGCCAAGTGGGATTTGTGTACTCATCACTAACATCAAGTATCATCAAGATTTGGTGAAAAAATATTAGCTGGTATTTCGGAAACTAGTAGATTCTTGGACGCTTGATAACGACTTTCAATGAAAGTGCTTTTCGCCAGTCCCTGATTAGGGCTACTTGAAGATTAAATAAACCATAGAGACAAAACTGAGAACAACTTTATTTTGTCAAGTTTCAAAGAGCTAATAAAACCCATGTTGGATTTAGAGTTCCAAATTCATCTATCTGTATAGGAGAGAACAGAGTGAAACCTAAAAATAAAAACTGCTACTGTAAACGAACATTCAACCTAGAAGAACGAAATTTGGGGAGCCAAGTGGGATTTGTGTACTGATCATTACCACCAGGTATCATCAAGATTGGGTTAGAAAATATTTGCTGGTATTTCGGAATATCGTAATTTCTTGGAAGCATGGCAACCACTTTCAATGAAAGATCTTTTCCACAGTCTCAAATAGGGCAACTTGAAGAGGAAACAAACCATTGAGGCAAAACAGAGAACTACTTTATTTTGTCAAGTTTCAAAGAGCTACTACAAACCATGTTGGATTTAGAGTTCCAGATTCATCTATCTATATAGGAGACAACAGAGTGAAACCTAAAAATAAAAACTGCTACTGTGAACGAACGCTTCAACCTAGAAAAACAAAATTTGTGAGCCAAGTGGGATTTGTGTACTGATCATTACCACCAAGTATCATCAAGATTGGGTCAAAAAATATTTACTGGTATTTCGAAAACTCATAATTTCTTGGATGCTTGCCAAACCCTTTCAATGAAAGTGCTTTTCGCCAGACTCTGCTTAGGGCTACTTGAAGAGGAAACAGACCATAGAAAAAAAATGAGATCTACTTTATTTTCTCATGTTTGAAAGAGCTGCTACAAACAATGTTGGATTAAGAGTTCCAAATTCATCCATCTATGTAGGAGAGAACAGAGTGAAACCTAAAAATAAAAACTGCTAGTGTAAACGAACGCTTCAACCTAGAAGAACAAAATTTGGTGTGCCAAGTGGGATTTCTGTACTGATCAGTACCACAAAGTATCATCAATATTGGGCGAAAAAATATTTGCTGGTATTACGTAAACTCGTAGATTCTTTGAAGCTTGGCAACCTCTTTCAATGAAAGTGCTTTTGGCCAGTCTCTGAGTAGGGCTACTTGAAGAGGAAACAAACCATAGAGACAAAACTGAAAACTACTTTATTTTGTCAAGTATCTAAGAGCTACTACAAACCATGTTGGATTCAGAGTTCCAAATTCATCAATCTATATAGGAGACAACAGAGCGAAACCTAAAAATAATAACTGCTTACTGTAAACGAAAGCTTCAAACTAGAAGAACAAAATTTGGTGAGCCAAGTGGGATTTGTGTACTTGTCATTACCACCAAGTATCATAAAGTTTGGGTGAAAAAATATATGCTGATATTTCGGAAAATCGTAATTTCTTGGAAGCATGGCAACCCCATTCAATGAAAGTTCTTTTCCACAGGTTCTGCTTAGGGCTAGTTAAAGAGGAAACAATCCATAGAGACAAAACTGAGAACTACTTTATTATATCAAGTTTCAAAGAGGTACTACAAACCATGTTCGAATTAGAGTTCCAAATTCATCCATCTGAATAGGAGAGAACAGAGTGAAACCGAAAAATAAAAACTGCTACTGGAAACGAACGCTTCAACTTAGAAGAACAAAATTGTTGACCCATGTGGGATTTGTATTCAGATCATTGCCACCACGTATGATCAAGATTGTGTGAAAAAATATTGGCTGGTAATTTGGAAACTGATAGATTCTAGGACGCTTCCAACCCTTTCAATGAAAGTGCTTTTTGCCAGTCTCTGATTAGGGCTACTTTAAGAGGAAACAAACCATAGAGACAAAACTGAGACCTACTTATTTTGTCAAGTTTGAAATGGTACTACAAACCATGTTGGATTTAGAGTTCCAAATTCATATATCTGTATAGGAGAGAACAGAGTGTAATCTAAAAATAAAACTGCTTCTGTAAATAACGCTTCAACCTAGAAGAACAATATTTGGTACGCCAAGTGGGATTTTAGGACTGATCATTACCACCAAGTATCATCAAGATTGGACATAAAATATTTGCTGGTATTTCGGAAAATCGTAGAGTTTTGGACGATTGCCAACCCCTTTCAATGAAAGTGCTTTTTGCCACTCTCTGCTTAGGGCAACTTGAAGAGGAAAAAACCATAGAGACAAATCTCAGAACGACTTTATTTTGTCAAGTTTTATACACCTACTAGAAACCATGTTGGATTTAGAGTTCCAAATTGATCTATCTATATAGGAGAAAACAGAGTGAAACCTAAAAATAAAAACTGCTACTGTGAACGAACGCTTCAACCTTGAAGAACAAAATTTGGTGAGCCAAGTGGGATTTGTATACTGATCATTACCACCAAGTACGATCAAGATTGGGTGATAAAATATTTGCTGGTATTTCGGAAACTCGTAGATTCTAGGAGGCTTGCTATCCCCTTTCAATGAAAGTGCTTTTCTCCAGTTTCTGATTATTGCTACTTGAAGAGGAAAAAAACCATAGAGACAAAATTGAGAACTACTTTATTTTGTCAAGTGTCAAAGAGCTACTACAAACCATGTTGGATTTAGAGTTCCAAATTCATCTATCTGTATAGGAGAGAACAGAGTGAAACCTAAAAATAAAAACTGCTACTGTATATAACGCTTCAATCTAGAAGAACAAAATTTGGTGAACCAAGTGGGATTTGTGTACTGATCAGTACCTCCAAGTATCATCAAGATACGGCGAAAAAATATTTGCTGGTATTTCGGAAACTCGTAGATTCTTGGAGTCTTGCCAACCCCTTTTAATGAAAGTGCTTTTCGCCAGTCTCTGATTAGGACTACGTGAAGAGGAAACAAACCATAGAAACAAAACTGAGAACTACTTTATTTTGTCAAGTTTCCAAGAGATACTACAAACCATGTTTGATTTAGAGTTCCAAAATCATGTATCTATATAGGAGAGAATAGAGTGAAACCAAAAAATAAAAACTGCTACAGTAAACGAACGCTTAAACCTAGAAGAACATAATTTGGTGATCCAATTGTGATTTGGGTACTGATCAGTACCACAAAGTATCATCATGATTGGGTGAAAAAATAATTGTTGGTATTTCGGAAACTCCTAATTTCTTGGAAGCTTGGCCACCCCTTTCAATGAAAGTGCTTTTCGCCAGTCTCTGCATAGGGCTAATTGAGGAGTACAGAAACCATAGAAATAAAACTGAGAAGACTTTATTTTGTCAAGTTTCATAGAGCTACTACAAACCATGTTGGATTTAGAGTTCCAAATTCATCTATCTGTATAGGAGAGAACAGAGTGAAACCTAAGAATAAAAACTGCTACTGTAAATGAATGCTTCATCGTAGAAGAACAAAATTTGGTGAGCCAATTGGGATTTGTGTACTGATCATGAGCACCAAGTATCATAAAGATTGGGTAAAAATATTTGCTGGTATTTCGGAAACTCGTAATTTCTTGGAAGTTTGGCAAACCCTTTCAATGAAAGTGCTTTTCGCCATTCTCCGCTTATGGCTACATGAAGAGGAAACAAACCATAGAGACAAATCTGAGAACTACATTATTTTGTCAAGTTTCAAAGAGCTACTGCAATCCATGTTGGATTTAGAGTTCCAAATTCATCTATCTATGTAGGAGGCAACAGAGTGAAACCTAAAAATAAAAACTGATACTGTAAACGAGCGCTTCAACCTAGAAGAAGAAAATTTGGTGAGCCAAGTGGTATTTGTGTACTGATCATCACCACCAAGTATCATCAAGATTGGGTGAAAAATATTTGCTGGTATTTTGGAAACTCGTAATTTCTTGGAAGATTTGCAACCCTTTTCAATGAAAGTACTTTTCGCCATTCTCTGCTTAGGGCTACATGAAGAGGAAACAAACCATAGAGACAAAACTGAGAACTACATTATTTTGTCAACTTTCAAAGAGCTACTACAAACCATGTTGGATTTAGAGATCCAAATTCATTTATCTATATAGGAGAGAACACAGTGAAACCTAAAAATACAAACTGCTACTGTGAATGAATGCTTCAACCTAGAAGAACAAAACGTGGTGAGCCAAGAGGGATTAATGTACTGATCATTCCCATAAGTATCATCAAGATGGGGTGAAAAAATATTTGCTGGTATTTCGGAAAGTCGTAATTTCTTGGAAGTTTGGCAACCCCTTTCAATAAAAGACTTTTCGCCATTCTCTGCACTGGGCTACTTGAAGAGGAAACAGACCATAGAGACAAAAATGAGAACTACTTTATTTTGTCAAGTTTCAAAGTGCTACTACAATCCATGTTGGATTCAGAGTTCCAAATTCATCTATCTATATAGGAGACAACAGAGTGAAACATAAAAATAAAAACTGCTACTGTAAACGAGCACTTCAACCTAGAAGAACAAAATTTGGTGAGCCAAGTGGGATTTGTGTACTGATCATCACCATCAAGTATCATCAAGTTTGGGTGAAAAATATTTGCCTGCATTTTGGAAACTCCTAATTTCTTGGAAGATTGGCAACCCATTTCAATGAAAGTGCTTTTCGCCATTCTCTGCTAAGGGCTACTTGAAGAGGAAACAAACCATAGAGACAAAACTGAGAACTACATTATTTTCTCAAGTTTCAAAGAGCTACTACAAACCATGTTGGATTTAGAGATCCAAATTCATTTATCTATATATTAGAGAACAGAGTGAAAACTAAAAATAAAAACTGCTACTGTGAATGAATGCTTCAACCTAGAAGAACAAAACTTGGTGAGCCAATTGGGATTTTTGTACTGATCATTCCCACCAAGTATCATCAAGATGGGGTGAAAAAATACGTGCTGGTATTTCAGAAACTCGTAATTTCTTGGAAGTTTGGAAACCCCTTTCAATGAAACTGCTTTTTCACAGTCTCTGCTTAGGGCTACTTGAAGTGGAAATATACCATAGAGTCAAAACTGAGAACTACTGTATTTTGTAAAGTTCAAAAAGCTACTACAAACCATGTTGGATTTAGAGTTCCAAATTCATCTATCTATATATGAGAGAACAGAGTGAAACCTAAAAATATAAACTGCTACTCTAAACGAACGTTTCAACATAGAAGAACAAAATTTGGTGATCCAAGTGGTTTTTGTAGTGATCATTACCACCACATATCATCAAGGTTTGGTGAAAAAATATTTGCTGGTATTTCGGAAACTCGTAATGTCTTGGAAGCTTGGCAACCACTTTCAATGAAAGTGGTTTTCCACAGTCTCTGCTTAGGGCCTTTGAAGAGAAAACAAAGCATAGAGACAAAACTGAGAATTACTTTATTTTGTCAAGTTTCAAAGAGCTACTACAAACCATGTTGGATTTAGAGTTCCAAATTTATCTATCTGTATAGGAGAGAACAGAGTGAAACCTAAAAATAAAAACTGCTACTGTAAACGAACGCTTCAACCTAGAAGAACCAAATTTGTTGAGCCAATTGGGATTTGTGTCCTGATCATTACCATCAAGTATTATCAAGATTGAGTGAAAAAATATTTGCTGGTATTTCGGAAACTTGTAATTTCTTGGAAGATTGGCAACCACTTTCAATGAAAGTCCCTTTCCACAGTCTCTGCTAAGGGCTACTTGAAGAGGAAACAAACCATAGACACAAAACTGAGAAATACTTCATTTTGTCAAGTTTCAAAGAGCTACTACAAACCATGTTGGATTTAGACGTCCAAATTCATTTAACTATATATGAGAGAATAGAGTGAAACCTAAAAATAAAAACTGCTACTGTGATCGAATAATTCAACCTAGAGAAAAAAACTTGGTGAGCCAAATGGGATTTGTGTACTGATCATTCCAACCAAGTATCATGAAGTTTGGGTGAAAAAAATATTTGCTGTTATTTGTGAAACTCGTAATTTCTTGTAAGCTGGGAAACCCCTTTAAATGAAAGTGCTTTTCCGCAGTCTCAGCTTAGGGCTATTTGAAGAGGAAGTAAACCATAGAGACAAAACTGAGAACTACTTTATTTTGCAAAGTTTCAAAGAGCTACTACAAACCATGTTGGATTTAGATTTCCATATTCATCTATCTATATAAGAGAGAACAGAGTGAAACCTAAAAATATAAACTGCTACTCTAAACGAACGTTTCAACCTAGAAGAACAAAATTTGGTGATCCAAGTGGTTTTTGTAGTGATCATTACCACCACATATCATCAAGATTTGGTGAAAAAATATTTGCTGGTATTTCGGAAACTCGTAATGTCTTGGAAGCTTGGCAACCACTTTCAATAAAAGTGGTTTTCCACAGTCTCTGCTTAGGGCCTTTGAAGAGAAAACAAAGCATAAAGACAAAACTGAGAATTACTTTATTTTGTCAAGTTTCAAAGAGCTACTACAAACCATGTTGGATTTAGAGTTCCAAATTCATCTATCTGTATAGGAGAGAACAGAGGGAAACCTAAAAATAAAAACTGCTACTGTAAACGAACGCTTCAACCTAGAAGAACAAAATTTGGTGAGCCAAGTAGGATTTGTGTCCTGATCATTACCACCAAGTATCATAAAGATTGGGTGAAAAAATATTTGCTGGTATTTCGGAAACTCGTAATTTCTTGGAAGATTGGCAACCACTTTCAATGAAAGTGCTTTTCCACAGTCTCAGCTTAGGGCTACTTGAAGAGGAAATAAACCATAGAGACAAAACTGAGAACTACTTTATTTTGTCAAGTTTCAAAGAGCTACTACAAACCACGTTGGATTTAGTGTTCCAAATTCATCTATCTATATAGGAGAGAAGAGAGTGAAAACTAAAAATATAAACTGCTACTGTAAACGAACTCTTAATCCTAGGAGAACAAAATTTGGTGAGCCAAGTGGAAATTTTGTACTGATCATTACCAGCAAGTATCTTCAAGATTGGGTTAAAAAATATTTGCTGGTTTTTCGGAAACTCGTAATTTTTTGGAAGCGTGGCCACCCCTTTCAATGAAAGTGCTTTTCCACAGTCTCTGCATAGGGCTACTTGAAGAGAAAGCAATCCATAGAGACAAAACAGAGAACTACGTTATTTGTCAAGTTTCAAAGAGCTACTTAAACCATGTTGCATTTAGAGTTCCAAATTCATCTATCTATTTAGAAGTCAACAGAGTGAAACCTAAAAATAAAAACTGCTACTGTAGATGAACGCTTCGAAATGGAAGAACAAAATTTGGTGTGCCAAGTGGGATTTGTGTACTGATCATTACCACCAAGTATCATAAAGATAGGGTGAAAAAATATTTACTGGTATTTCGGAAACTCATAATTTCTTGGAAGCTTGGCAACCCCTTTCAATGAAAGTGCTTTTCCTTATATTCTGCTAATGGCTACTTGAGAGGGAAAAAACCATAGAGACAAAAAAGAGAACTACTTTATTTTGTCAAGTTTCAAAGAGCTACTACAATCCATGTTGTATTTAGAGTTACAAATCATCTGTCTATATAGAAGACAACAGAGTGAAACCTAAAAATAAAAACTGCTACTGTAAATGAGCGCTTCAACCTAGAAGAACAAAATTTGGTGAGCCAAGTGGGATTTGTGTACTGATCATCACCATCAAGTATCATCAAGATTGGGTGAAAAATATTTGCTGATATTTCGGAAAATCGTAATTTTTTGGAACTTATCAACCCATTTCAATGATAGTGCTTTTCCACAGTCTCTGCTTAGGGCTACTTGAAGAGGAAACAAACCATAGAGACAAAGCTGAGAACTACTTTATTTTGTCAATTTTCAAAGAGCTACTACAAACCATGTTGGATTTAGAGATCCAAATTCATCTATCTATATAGGAGAGAACAGAATGAAACCTAAAAATAAAACTGCTACTGTAAATAACGCTTCAACCTAGAAGAACAAAATTTGGTGAGCCAAGTGGGAATTGTGTACTGACCATTACCAGCAAGTATAATCACGATTGGGTGAAAAATATTGGCTGGGGTTTCGGAAACTCGTAATTTCTTGGAAGCGTGGCAAACCCTTTCAATGAAAGTGCTTTTCCACAGTCTATGCCTAGGACTACTTGAAGAGGAATCAAACCTTAAAGACAAAACTGGGAACTACTTTATTTTGTCAAATTTCAAAGAGCTACTACAAGCCACGTTGGATTTAGTTTTCCCAATATATCTATCCATATAGGAGAGAACAGAGTGAAACCTATAAATAAAAACTGCTACTGTAAACGAACGCTTCATCCTAGAGGGACAAAATTTGGTGAGCCAAGTGGGATTTGTATACTGAAAAGTATCATCAAGATTGGGTGAAAAAGTATTTGCTGGTATTTCAGAAATCGTAGATTCTAGGAGGCTTGCCAACCCCATTCAATGAAAGTGCTTTTCGCCAGTCTCTGATTAGGGCTACTTGAAGAGGAAACAAACCATAGAGACAAAACTGAGAAATACTTTATTTTGTCAAGTTTCAAAGAGCTACTACAAACCATGTTGGATTTAGAGTTCCAAATTCATCTATCTATAAAGGAGAGAAGAGAGTAAAACCTAAAAATAAAAACTGCCAGTGTAAACGAAATCTACAACCTAGGAAAACAAAATTTGGTGAGCCAAGTGGCATTTTTGTACTGATCATTACCACCGTGTATCATCAAGATTGGGTGAAAAAATATTTGCTGGTATTTCGGAAACTCGTAAATTCTTGGAAGCTTGGCAACCCCTTTCACTGAAAATGCTTTTCCACAGTCTCTGTTTAGGGCTACTTGAAGTTGAAACAAACCATAGAGACAAAACTGAGAATTTCCTTATTATGTCAAGTTTCAAAGAGTTACTACAAACCAGGTTGGATTTAGAGATCCAAATTCATATATATATATAGGAGAAAACAGAGTGAAACCTAAAAAGAAAAAATGCTACTGTAAACGAACGCTTCATGCTACAAGAAGAAAATTTGATGAGCCAAGTGGGATTTGTGCACTGATCATTACCACCAAGTATCATCAAGATTGAGTGAAAAAATATTTGCTCGTATTTCGGAAACTCGTAGATTCTTGGACGCTTGCCAAACCCTTTCAATGAAAGTGCTTTTCCACAGTCTCTGCTGAAAGCTACTTGAAGAGGAAACAAACCTTAGAGACGAAACTGAGAACTACATTTTTTGACAAGTTTCATAGAGCTACTACACACCATGTTGGATTTGGAGTTCCAAATTCATCTATCTATATCGGAGAGAACACAGGAAAACCTAAAAATAAAAACTGCTACAGTAAACGAACGTTTCAACCTAGAAGAAGAAAATTTGGTGAGCCAAGTGGGATTTGTGTACTGATCATTACTATCAAGAATCATCAGGATTGGGTGAAAAAATATTTGCTGGTATTTTGGAAACTCGTAATTTCTTGGAAGATTGGCAACCCCTTTCAAGAAAAGTGCTTTTCACCAGTCTCTGCATAGGGTTACTTGAAGAAGAAACAAACCATAGAGACAAAACTGAGAACTACTTTATTTTGTCAAGTTTCAAAGCGCTACTACAAACCATGTAGGATTTAGAGTTCCAAATTCATCTATCTATATAGGAGAGAACAGAGTGAAACCTAAAAATAAAACTGCTACTGTAAACGAATGCTTCAACCTAGAAGAACAAAATATGGTGAGCCAAGTGGAATTGGTATACTGATCATTACCACCAAGTATGATCAAGACAGGGTGAAAAAATATTAGCTGGTATTTCGGAAACTCGTAGATTCTAGGACGCTTGAAACCCCTTTCAATGAAAGTAATTCTCACCAATCTCTGATTAGGGCTACTTGTAGAGGAAACAAAACATAGAGACAAAACTGAGAACTACTTCATTTTGTCAAGTTTCAAAGAGCTACTACAAACCATGTTGGATTTACAATTCGAAATTCACCTATTTATATAGGAGAGAACACAGTGAAACATAAAAATGAAAACTGCTACTGTAAACGAACGCTTCAACCTAGAAGAACAAAATTTGGTGAGGCAAGTGGGATTTGTATACTGATCATTGCCGCCAAGTATCATCAAGATTGGGTGAAAAAATATTTGCTGGTATTTCGGAATCATAATTTCTTGGAAACTTGGCAACCCCTTTCAATGAAAGTGCTTTTCGATATTCTCTGCTTATGGCTACTTGAAGAGGAAACAAACCATAGAGACAAAAATGAGAACTACTTTATTTTGTCAAGTTTCAAAGAGCTACTACAATCCATGTTGGATTTAGAGTTACAAATTCATCTGTCTATATAGAAGACAAAGGAGTGAAACCTAAAAATAAATACTGCCACTGCAAATGAGCACTTCAACCTAGAAGAACAAAATTTGGTGAGATAAGTGCGATTTGTGTACTGATCATCACCATCAAGTATCATCAAGATTGGGTGAAAAATATTTGCTGGTATTTCGGAAAATCATAATTTTTTGGAACTTGGCAACCCATTTCAATGAAAGTGCTTTTCCACAGGCTCTGCTTAGGGCTACTTGAAGAGGAAACAAACCATAGAGACAAAACTGAGAACTACTTTATTTTGTCAATTTTCAAAGAGCTACTAGAAACCATGTTGGATTTAGATCCAAATTAATCTATCTGTATAGGAGAGAACAGAGTGAAACCTAAAAATAAAACTGCTACTGTAAATAACGCTTCAACCTAGAAGAACAAAATTTGGTGAGCCAAGTGGGAATTGTGCACTGATCATTACTAGCAAGTATCATCAAGATTGTGTGAAAAACATTGGCTGGTATTTCGGAAACTTGTAATTTCTTGGAAGCCTGGCAATCTCTTTCAATGAAAGTGCTTTTCCACAGTCTGTTCCTAGGGCTACTTCTAGAGGAAACAAACCTTAAAGACAAAACTGAGAACTACTTTATTTTGTCAAGTTTCAAAGAGCTACTACAAACCATGTTGGATTTAGAGTTCCAAATTCATCTATCTGTATAGGAGAGAACAGAGTGAAACCTAAAAATGAAAACTGCTACTGTAAATAATGCTTCAACCTAGAAGAACAAAATTTGGTGAGCAAAGTTGGATTTGTGTACTGATCATTACCACCATGTATTATCAAGATTGGGTGAAAAATATTTGCTGGTATTTCGGAAACTCATAATTTTATGGAAGCTTAGCAACCACTTTCATGATAGTGCTTTTCACAAGTCTCTGCTTAGGGCTACATGAAGAGGAAACAAACCATAGAGACAAAACGGAGAACAACTTTATTTTGTCAAGTTTCAAAGAGCTACTACAAACCATGTTGGATTTAGAGTTCCAAATTCATCTATCTATATAGGAGAGAACAGAGTGTACCTAAAAACAAAAACTGCTACTGTAAACAAACGCTTCAACCTAGAAGAACAAAATTTGGTGAGCCAAGTGGGATTTGTGTACTGATGATTACCACCAAGTATCATCAAGATTGGGTGAAAAAATATTTGCTGGTATTTCGGAAATTCATAATTTCTTGGAAGGTTGGCAACCCCTTTCAATGAAAGTGCTTTTCGCCAGTCTCTGATTACGGCTACTTGAAGAGGAAACAAACCCTAAAGACAAAACTGAGAACTACTTTATTCTGTCAAGATTCAAAGAGCTACTACAAACCATGTTGGATGTAGAGTTCCAAATTCATTTATCTATATAGGAGAGAACAGAGTGAAAACTAAAAATAAAAACTTCTACTGTAAACGAACGCTCCAACCTAGAAGAAAAAAATTTGTTGAGCCAAGTGCGATTTGTGCACTGATCATTACCACCAAGTATGATCCAAATTGGGTGAAAAAATATTTGCTGGTATTTCGGAAACTCATAATTTCTTGGAAGCTTGGCAACCCCTTTCAATGAAAGTCCTCTTCCACATTCTCTGCTTAGGTCTATTTGAAGAGGAAACAAACGATTGAGACAAAACTGAGAACTACTTTATTTTGTCAAGTTTCAAAGAGCTACTACAAACCATGTTGGATTTAGAGTTCCAAATTCATCTGTCTATATAGGAAACAACAGAGTGAAACCTAAAAATAAAAAATGCTACTGTAAACGAGCACTTCAACCTACAAGAACAAAATTTGGTGAGCCAACTGGGATTGGTGTACTGATCATTACCATTATGTATCATCAAGAGTGGGTGAAAAAATATTTTCTGGTATTTCGGTATCTCGTAATATCTTGAAAGAAGGCAACCCCTTTCAACGAATGTGCTTTTCTACAATCTCTGCTTAGGGTTACTTGAAGAGGATAGAATCCATAAAGAAAAAACTGAGAACTACTTTATTTTGTCAAGTTTCAAAGAGCTACTACAAACCATGTTGGATTTAGAGTTCCAAATTCATGTATCTGTATAAGTGAGAACAGAGTGAAACCAAAAAATAAAAACTGCTACTGTAAATAACGCTTCAACCTAGAAGAACAAAATTTGGTGACCTAAGTGGGATTTGTGAACTGATAATTACCACCAAGTGTCATCAAGATTGGGTTTAAAAATATATGCTGGTATTTCGGAAACTCGTAATTTCTTGGAAGCGTTGCAACCCCTTTCAATGAAAGTGCTTTTCCACAGTCTCTGCATAGGGCTACTTGAAGAGGAAGCAAACCATAGAGACAAATCTGAGAAATACTTTGTTTTCAAGTTTCAAAGAGCTACTACAAACCATGTTGGATTTAGAGTTCCACAATCATCTATCTATATAGGAAACAACAAAGTGAAACCTAAAAATAAAAACTGCTACTGTAAACGAGCGCTTCAACCTACAAGAACAAAATTTGGTGAGCCAAGTGGGATTGGTGTACTGATCATTACCATTATGTATCATCAAGAGTGGATGAAAAAATATTTTCTGGTATTTCGGAATCTCGTAATTTCTTGAAAGCAGGCAACCCCTTTCAATGAATGTGCTTTTCCACATCTCTGCTTAGGGCTACTTGAAGAGGAAAGAAACCATAAAGACAAAACTGAGAACTACTTTATTTTGTCAATTTTCAAAGAGCTACTAGAAACCATGTTGGATTTAGATCCAAATTAATCTATCTGTATAGGAGAGAACAGAGTGAAACCTAAAAATAAAACTGCTACTGTAAATAACGCTTCAACCTAGAAGAACAAAATTTGGTGAGCCAAGTGGGAATTGTGCACTGATCATTACTAGCAAGTATCATCAAGATTGTGTGAAAAACATTGGCTGGTATTTCGGAAACTTGTAATTTCTTGGAAGCCTGGCAATCTCTTTCAATGAAAGTGCTTTTCCACAGTCTGTTCCTAGGGCTACTTCTAGAGGAAACAAACCTTAAAGACAAAACTGAGAACTACTTTATTTTGTCAAGTTTCAAAGAGCTACTACAAACCATGTTGGATTTAGAGTTCCAAATTCATCTATCTGTATAGGAGAGAACAGAGTGAAACCTAAAAATGAAAACTGCTACTGTAAATAATGCTTCAACCTAGAAGAACAAAATTTGGTGAGCAAAGTTGGATTTGTGTACTGATCATTACCACCATGTATTATCAAGATTGGGTGAAAAATATTTGCTGGTATTTCGGAAACTCATAATTTTATGGAAGCTTAGCAACCACTTTCATGATAGTGCTTTTCACAAGTCTCTGCTTAGGGCTACATGAAGAGGAAACAAACCATAGAGACAAAACGGAGAACAACTTTATTTTGTCAAGTTTCAAAGAGCTACTACAAACCATGTTGGATTTAGAGTTCCAAATTCATCTATCTATATAGGAGAGAACAGAGTGTACCTAAAAACAAAAACTGCTACTGTAAACAAACGCTTCAACCTAGAAGAACAAAATTTGGTGAGCCAAGTGGGATTTGTGTACTGATGATTACCACCAAGT
Source organism: Callospermophilus lateralis (assembly GCF_048772815.1). Classification (NCBI taxonomy): domain Eukaryota; kingdom Metazoa; phylum Chordata; class Mammalia; order Rodentia; family Sciuridae; genus Callospermophilus; species Callospermophilus lateralis. The sequence goes on along the minus strand of NW_027514682.1, from coordinate 115,255 downwards.
ATCATCAAGATTGGGTGAAAAAATATTTGCTGGTATTTCGGAAATTCATAATTTCTTGGAAGGTTGGCAACCCCTTTCAATGAAAGTGCTTTTCGCCAGTCTCTGATTACGGCTACTTGAAGAGGAAACAAACCCTAAAGACAAAACTGAGAACTACTTTATTCTGTCAAGATTCAAAGAGCTACTACAAACCATGTTGGATGTAGAGTTCCAAATTCATTTATCTATATAGGAGAGAACAGAGTGAAAACTAAAAATAAAAACTTCTACTGTAAACGAACGCTCCAACCTAGAAGAAAAAAATTTGTTGAGCCAAGTGCGATTTGTGCACTGATCATTACCACCAAGTATGATCCAAATTGGGTGAAAAAATATTTGCTGGTATTTCGGAAACTCATAATTTCTTGGAAGCTTGGCAACCCCTTTCAATGAAAGTCCTCTTCCACATTCTCTGCTTAGGTCTATTTGAAGAGGAAACAAACGATTGAGACAAAACTGAGAACTACTTTATTTTGTCAAGTTTCAAAGAGCTACTACAAACCATGTTGGATTTAGAGTTCCAAATTCATCTGTCTATATAGGAAACAACAGAGTGAAACCTAAAAATAAAAAATGCTACTGTAAACGAGCACTTCAACCTACAAGAACAAAATTTGGTGAGCCAACTGGGATTGGTGTACTGATCATTACCATTATGTATCATCAAGAGTGGGTGAAAAAATATTTTCTGGTATTTCGGTATCTCGTAATATCTTGAAAGAAGGCAACCCCTTTCAACGAATGTGCTTTTCTACAATCTCTGCTTAGGGTTACTTGAAGAGGATAGAATCCATAAAGAAAAAACTGAGAACTACTTTATTTTGTCAAGTTTCAAAGAGCTACTACAAACCATGTTGGATTTAGAGTTCCAAATTCATGTATCTGTATAAGTGAGAACAGAGTGAAACCAAAAAATAAAAACTGCTACTGTAAATAACGCTTCAACCTAGAAGAACAAAATTTGGTGACCTAAGTGGGATTTGTGAACTGATAATTACCACCAAGTGTCATCAAGATTGGGTTTAAAAATATATGCTGGTATTTCGGAAACTCGTAATTTCTTGGAAGCGTTGCAACCCCTTTCAATGAAAGTGCTTTTCCACAGTCTCTGCATAGGGCTACTTGAAGAGGAAGCAAACCATAGAGACAAATCTGAGAAATACTTTGTTTTCAAGTTTCAAAGAGCTACTACAAACCATGTTGGATTTAGAGTTCCACAATCATCTATCTATATAGGAAACAACAAAGTGAAACCTAAAAATAAAAACTGCTACTGTAAACGAGCGCTTCAACCTACAAGAACAAAATTTGGTGAGCCAAGTGGGATTGGTGTACTGATCATTACCATTATGTATCATCAAGAGTGGATGAAAAAATATTTTCTGGTATTTCGGAATCTCGTAATTTCTTGAAAGCAGGCAACCCCTTTCAATGAATGTGCTTTTCCACATCTCTGCTTAGGGCTACTTGAAGAGGAAAGAAACCATAAAGACAAAACTGAGATCCACTTTATTTTTTTAAGGTTCAAAGAGCTACTACAAACCATGTTGGATTTAGAGTTCCAAATTCATCTATCTATGTAGGAGAGAACAGGGTGAAACCTATAAATAAAAACTGCTACTGTAAACGAAAGCTTCAACTTAGAAGAATAAAATTTGGTGAGCCAAGTGGGAATTGTATACTGATCATTACCACCAAGTATCATCAAGATTGGGTGAAAAAATATTTGCTGGTATTTCGGAAACTCATTGATTCTTGGACTCATGCCAACCCCTTTCAATGAAAGTGCTTGTCGCCAGTCTCTGATTAGGACTACTTGAAGAGGAAACAACCCATAGAGACAAAACTGACAACTACGTTATTTTGTCAAGTTTCAAAGATCTACTACAAACCATGTTGGATTTAGAGTTCCAAATTGATCTATCTATATAGGAGAGAATGGAGTGAAACCTAAAAATAAAATCTGTTACTGTAAAAGAACACTTCAACCTAGATGAAAAAAATTTGGTGAGCCAAGTGGGATTTGTGTACTGATCATTACCACCAAGAATGATCAAGATGGGTCAAAAAATATTTGCTGGTATTTCGGAAACTTGTATTTTCTTGGAAGCTTGGCAAAACCTTTCAATGAAAGTGCTTTTCCACAGTCTGTGCCTAGGGTTACTTGAGGAGGAAAGAAACCATAGAGTCCAAACTGAGAACTACCTTATTTTCTCAAGTTGCAAAGAGCTACTACAAACCATGTTGGACTTAAAGATCCAAATTCATCTATCTATATAGGAGAGAACAGAGTGAAACCTATAAATAAAAACTCCTACTGTAAACGAACGCTTCAGCCTAGAATAACAAAATTTGGTGAGCCAAGTGGGATTTTATAGTGATAATTACCACCAAGTGTCATCAAGATTGGGCGAAAACATATTTTCTGGTATTTCGGAAACTCATTGATTCTTGCACTTTTGCCAACCCCTTTCAATGAAAGTTCTTGTCGCCAGTCTCTGATTAGGACTACTTGAATAGAAAACAAACCATAGAGAAAAAACTGAGAACTACCTTATTTTGTCAAGTTTCAAAGATCTACTACAAACCATGTTGGATTTAGAGTTCCAAATTCATCTATCTATATAGGAGAGAACAGAGTGAAACCTAAAAATAATAACTGTTACTGTAAACGAACGCTTCAACCTAGAATAACAAAATTTGGTGAGCCAAGTGGGATTTGTATACTGACCATTACCACCAAGTATCATCAAGATTGGGTGAAAAAATATTTGCTAGTATTTCGGAAACTCATTGATTCATAAACTCTTGCCAACCCCTTAAAATGAAAGTGCTTGTCGCCAATCTCTGATTTGGACTACTTGAAGAGGAAACAAACCATAGAGACAAAACTGAGATCTACTTTATTTTGTCAGCTTTCAAAGAGCTACTACAAACCATGCGGGATTCAGAGTTCCAAAGTTATGTATCTATATAGGAGATATCAGAGTGAAACCAAAAAATAAAAACTGCTACTGTAAATGCACTCTTCAACCTAGAAAAGCAAAATTTGGTGAGCCAACTTGGATTTGTGTACTGATCATTACCACCAAGTATCATCAACATTGGGTGAAAAAATATTTGCTGGTATTTCAGAAACCCTTAATACTTGAAAGCGTGGCAACCCATGTCAATGAAAGTGGTTTTCCACTGTCTCGGCTTAGGGCCACTTTAAGAGGAAACAAACCATAGAGACAAAACAGAGAACTACATTATTTTGTCAAGTTTCAAAGAGCTACTTCAAAGCATGTTGGATTCAGATTTCCAGATTCATTTATCTATATAGGAGAGAACAGAGTGAAAACTAAAAATAAAATCTGCTACTGTAAACGAACGATTCAACTTAGAGAAACAAAATTTGGTGAGCCAAGTGGGACTTGTGTACTGATCATTACCACCAAGTATCATCAAGATTGGGTGAAAAAATATTTGCTGGTATTTCGGAAACTTGTAATTTCTTGGAAGCTTGGCAAGCCTTTCAATGAAAGTGCTTTTCCACAGTCTGTGCCTGGGGCTACTTGAAGAGAAAACAAACCATAGAGAAAAAACTGAGAACTACCTTATTTTGCCAAGTTTCAAAGAGCTACTACAAACCATGTTGGATTTAGAGTTCCAAATTCATCTATCTATATAGTAGAGAACAGAGTGAAACCTCTAAATAAAAACTGCTACTGTGAACGAACGCTTCAACCTAGAAGAACAAAACTTGGTGAGCCAAGTTGGATTTGTGTACCGATCATTTCCACCAAGTATCATCAAGATTGAGTGAAAAAATATCTGCTGGAATTTCGGAAACTCGTAATTTCTTTGAAGTTTGGCAACCCCTTTCAATGAAAGTGCTTTTTCACAGTCTCTGCTTAGGGCTACTTGAAGAGGAAAAAAAACATAGAGAAAAAAGTGAGAACTACTTTATTTTGTCAAGTTTCAAAGAGCGATTACAAACCATGCTGGATTTAGAGTTCCAAATTCATCTATCTATATAGGAGAGAACGGAGTGAAACCTTAAAATAAAATCTGCTACTGTAAACGAATGCTTCAAACTAGATGAAATAAATTTGGTGAGCCAAGTGGTTTTTGTGTACTGATCATTACCACTAAGTATCATCAAGATTGGGAAAAAAAATATTTGCTGGTATTTTGGAATCTCGTAATTTCTTGGAAGCTTGGCAACCCCTTTCAATGAAAGTGCTTTTCCACAGTCTCTGCATAGGGCTACTTGAAGAGGAAACAAAACATACAGACAAAACTGAGAACTAATTTATTTTTCAAGTTTCAAAGATCTACTACAAACCATGTTGGATTTAGAGTTCCAAATTCATCTATCTATATAGGAGAGAACAGAGTGAAACCTACAAATAAAAACTGCTACTGTAAAAGTACACTTCGACCTTGAAGAACAAAATTTGGTGAGCCAAGTGGGATTTGTGAACTGATCATTGCCCCCAGGTATCATCAAGATTGGGTGAAAAAACATTTGCTGGTATTTCAGAAACTCGTAATTTCTTGGAAGCCTGGCAACCCCTTTCAGTGAAAGTGCTTTTCGCCAGTCTCTGCTTAGGGCTACTTGAAGAGCAAACAAACCATAGAGACAAAACTGAGAACTACTTTATTTTGTCAACTTTCAAAGAGCTACTACAAAGTATGTTGGATTTAGAGTTCCAAATTCATCTATTTATATAGGGGAGTACAGAGTGAAACCTAAAAATAAAAACTGCTACTGTAAACGAACGCTTCAACCTAGAAGAATAAAACTTAGTGAGCTAAGTGGGATTTGTGTACTGATCATTACCACTAAGAATCATCAAGATTCGGTGAATAAATATTTGCTGGTATTTCGGAAACTCGTAAATTCTTTGAAGCTTGGCAAACCCTTTCAATGAAATTGCTTATCCACAGTCTCTGCATAGGGCTACTTGAAGTGGTAATAAACCATAGAGACAAAACTGAGAACTATTTTATTTTGTCAAGTTTCAAAGAGCTACGACAAACCATGTTGAATTTAGGGTTCCAAATTCATCTATTTATATAGGAGAGAACAGAGGGAAACCTAAAAATAAAAATTGGTACTGTAAACGAACGCATCAACCTAGAACCACACAATTTGGTGAGCCTAGTGGGATATGTGTACTGATCATTACCAAAAGTATCATCAAGATTGGGTGAAAAAATATTTGCTGGTATTTCGGAAACTCGTAATTTCTTGGAAGCTTGACAACCTTTTTCAATGAAAGTGCTTTGCCACAGTCTGTGCCTAGGGCTACTTGAAGAGGAAACAAACCTTAGAGACAAAACTGAGAACTACTTTATTTTGTCAAGTTGCAAGAGATACTACAAACCATGTTGGATGTGGAGTTTCAAATTCATCTATCTATATAGGAGAGAACAGAGGGAAACCTAAAAATAAAAATTGGTACTGTAAATGAACGCATCAACATAGAACCACACAATTTGGTGAGCCAAGTGGGATTTGTGTACTGATCATTACCACCACGTATCATCATGATTGGGTGAAAAAATATTTGCTGCTATTTCGGAATCTCGTAATTACTCTGAAGCCGAACAACCCCTTTCAATGAGAGTGCTTTTCGCCAGTCTCTGCTTAATGGTACTTGTAGACTAAACAAACCATAGAGACAAAACTGAGAACTACTTTATTTTGTCAAGTTTCAAAGAACTACTACAAACCATGTTGGATATAATGTTCCAAATTCATCTATCTCTATAGGAGAGAAGAGTGTGAAACCTAAAAATAAAAACTGCTACTGTAAACGAATGCTTCAACCTAGAAGAACAAAATTTGGTGAGCAAAGTGGGACTTGTGTACTGATCATTACCACCAAGTATCATCAAGATTGGGCGAAAAAATATTTGCTGTTATTTCCGTAGATTCTTGGATGCTTGCCAACCCCTTTCAATGAAAGTGCTTTTCGCCAGACTCTGATTAGGGCTACTTGAAGAGGAAACAAACCATAGAGGCAAAACTGAGAACTACTTTATTTTTCAAGTTCCAAAGAGCTACTATAATCCATTTTGAATTTAGATTTCCAGATTCATCTATCTATATAAGAGTGAACAGAGTGAAACCTAAAAATTAAAACTGCTACTGTAAACGAACGCTTCAACCTAGAAGAACAAAATTTTGTGAGTCAAGGGGAATATGTGTACTGATCATTACCACCAAGTATCATCATGATTGTGTGAAAAATGTATGCTGGTATTTCGGAAACTCGTAACTTTTTGGAAACTTGGCTACCCCTTGCAATAAAAGTGCTTTTCCACAGTTTCTGCTTAGGGCTACTTGAAGAGGAAACAAACCATAGAGACAAAACTGAGAAGTACTTTATTTTGTCAAGTTTCAAAGAGGTACTACAAACCATGTTGGATTTAGAGTTGCAAATTTATCTATCTACATAGGAGAGAAGAGTGTGAAACCTAAAAATAAAAACTGCTACTGTAAACGAACGCTTCAAACTAGAAGAAAAAAATTTGTTGAGCCAAGTGGGATTTGTGTACTGATCATCACCACCAAGTATCTTCAAGATTGGGTGAAAAAATATTTGCTGGTATTTCGGGACCTCGTAATTTCTTGGAAGCTTGGCAACCCCTTTCAATGAAAGTGCTTTTCCACAGTCTGTGCTTAGGGCTTCTTGAATTGGAAACAAACCATAAACACAAAACTGAGAACTACATTATTATGTCAAGTTTCAAAGAGCTGCTACAACCCATGTCGGATTTAGAATTCCAGATTAATCTATATATAAAGGAGAAAACAGAGTGAAACCTAAAAATAAAAACTGCTACTGTAAACGAACGCTTCAACCTAGAAGAACAAAATTTGGTGAGCCAAGTGGGATTTGTGTACTGATCATCACCTCCAAGTATCATCAAGATTGGGTGAAAAAATATTTGCTCGTATTTCGGAAACTTGTAGATTCTTGGACACTTGCCAACCCCTTTCAATGAAAGTGCTTTTCCACAGTCTGTGCTTAGGGCTACTTGAATTGGAAACAAACCATAAACACAAAACTGAGAACTACATTATTATGTCAAGTTTCAAAGAGCTGCTACAAACCATGACGGATTTAGAATTCCAGATTAATCTATATATAAAGGAGAAAACAGAGTGAAACCTAAAAATAAAAACTGCTACTGTAAACGAACGCTTCAACCTAGAAGAACAAAATTTGGTGAGCCAAGTGGGATTTGTGTACTGATCATCACCTCCAAGTACCATCAAGATTGGGTGAAAAAATATTTGCTCGTATTTCGGAAACTTGTAGATTCTTGGACACTTGCCAACCCCATTCAATGAAAGTGCTTTTCGCCAGTCTCTGCTTAGGGCTTCTTGAAGAGGAAACAAACCATAGAGACAAAACTGAGAACTACTTTATTTTGTCAAGTTTCCAAGAACAACTACAAAAAATGTTGATTTTATAGTTGTAGATTCATGTATCTATATAGGAGACAATAGAGTGAAATCTAAAAATAAGAACTGCTATTGTAAACGAAAGCCTCAACCTAGAAGAACAAAATTTGGTGAGCCAAGTGCGATTTGTGTACTGATCATTACCACCAAGTATCGTCAAGATTAGGTGAAAAAATATTTGCTGCTATTTCGGAAACTCGTAATTTCTTGGAATCTTCGCGACCCCTTTCAATTAAAGTGCTTTTCCACAGTCTCTGCATAGGGCTACTTGAAGAGGAAAGAAACCATAGAGACAAACTTGAGAACTACTTTATTTTGTCAACTTTCAAATTGATACGACAAACCATGCGGGATTTAGAGTTCCAAATTCATCTTTTTATATAGGAGAGAACAGAGTGAAACCTACTGTAAACGAACGCTTCAACCTAGAAGAACAAAATTTGGTGAGCCAAGTGAAAATTGTGTACTGATTATTACCACCAAGTATCATCAAGATTGGGCGAAAAAATATTTACTCGTATTTCGGAAACTAGTAGATTCTTGGACACTTGCCAACCCCTTTCAATGAAAGTGCTTCTCGCCAGTCTCTACTTAGGGCTTTTTGAAGAGGAAACAAACCATAGAGACAAAACTGAGAACTACTTTATTTTGTCAAGTTTCAAAGAGCTAATACAAAAAATGTTGACTTTAGCGTTGCAGATTCAGGTATCTATATAGGAGACAACAGAGTGAAATCTAAATATAATAACTGCTACTGTATACGAAGGCTTCAACCTAGAAGAACAAAATTTGGTGAGCCAAGTGGGATTTGTGTACTGATCATTACCACCAAGTATCATCAAGATTTGATGAAAAAATATTTGCTGGTATTTCGGAAACTCGTAATTTCTTGGAAGCTTGGCAACCCCTTTCAATGAAAGTGGTTTTCCACAGTCTCTACTTAGGGCTCCTTGAAGAGGAAACAACCCATAGAGACAAAACTGAGAACTACTTTTTTTTATCAAGTTTCAAAGAGCTACTACAAACCATGTTGGATTTAGAGTTCGAAATTCATCTATCTATATATGACACAACTGAGTGAAACCTAAAAATAAAAACTGACAGTGTAAACGAACGCTTCAACCTAGAAGAACAAAATTTGGTGAGCCAAGTGGGATTTGTATACTGATCATTACCAACAAGTATCATCAAGATTGAGTGAAAAAATATTTGCTGGTATTTCGGAAACTCGTAATTTCTTAAAAGCCTGGCAACCCCTTTCAGTGAAATTGTTTTTCGCCAGTCTCTGCATAGGGCTACTTGAAGAGGAAACAAACCTTAGAGATAAAGCTGAGAACTACTTTATTTTTTCAAATTTCAAAGAGCTACTACAAACCATGTTGGTTTTTGTATTCCAGATTCATATATCTATATAGGAGACAACAGAGTGAAACCAAAACATAAAAACTGGTACTGTAAACGAACGCTTCAACCTAGAAGAACAAAATTTGATGAGCCAGGTGGGATTTGTGTACTGATCATTACCACCAAGTATCATCAAGTTTGGGTGAAAAAATATTTGCTCGTATTTCGGAAACTTGTAGATTCTTGGACACTTGCCAACCCCATTCAATGAAAGTGCTTTTCGCCAGTCTCTGCTTAGGGCTTCTTGAAGAGGAAACAAACCATAGAGACAAAACTGAGAACTACTTTATTTTGTCAAGTTTCCAAGAACAACTACAAACCATGTTGGATTTAGAGTTCCAAATTGATCTATCTATATAGGAGGGAACAGAGTGAAACCTCAAAATAAAAACTGCTATTGTAAACGAACGTCTCAACCTAGAAGAACAAAATTTGGTGAGCCAAGTGCAATTTGTGTACTGATCCTTACCACCAAGTATCGTCAAGATTAGGTGAAAAAATATTTGCTGGTATTTGGAAACTCGAAATTTCTTGGAAGATTGGCAACCCCTTTCAATGAAAGTATGTTTCCACAGTCACTGCATTGGACTAGTTGAAGAGGAAACAAACCACAGAGACAAACCTGAGAACTACTTTGTTTTGTCAAATTTCAAATTGATACGACAAACCATGCGGGATTTAGAGTTCCAAATTCATCTATTTATATATGAGAGAACAGAGTGAAACCTAAAAATAAAAACTGCTACTGTAAATGAACGGTTCAACCTAGAAGAACAAAATTTGGTGAGCCAAGTGGGAATTGTGTACTGATTATTACCACCAAGTATCATCAACATTGGGCGAAAAAATATTTGCTGGTATTTCGTAAGATAGTAGATTCTTGGACCCTTGCAAACCCCTTTCAATGAAAGTGCTTTTCACCAGTCTCTGCTTAGGGCTTCTTGAAGAGGAAACAAACCATAGAGACAAAACTGAGAAGTACTCTATTTTGTCAAGTTTCCAAGAGCAACTACAAAAAATGTTGATTTTACAGTTTCAGACTCATGTATCTATATAGGAGACAACAGAGGGAAATCTAAATATAAGAACTGCTATTGTAAAGGAACGCTTCAACCTAGAAGAACAAAATTTGGTGAGCCAAGTGCGATTTGTGTACTGATCATTACCACCGAGGATCATCAAGATTACATGAAAAAATATTTGCTGCTATTTCGGAAACTCGTAATTTCTTGGAAGCTTCACAACCCCTTTCAATGAAAGTGCTTTTCCACAATCTCTGCATAGGTCTACTGGAAGAGGAAACAAACCATAGAGACAAACTTGAGAACTACTTTATTTTGTCAAGTTTCAAATTGATACGACAAACCATGCGGGATTTAGAGTTCCAAATTCATCTATATGTATAGGAGAGAACAGAGTGAAACCTACTGTAAACGAACGCTTCAACCTAGAAGAACAAAATTTGGTGAGCCAAGTGAAAATTGTGTACTGATTTATACCACCAAGTATCATCAAGATTGGGCAAAAAAATATTTGCTCGTATTTCGGAAACAAGTAGATTCTTGGACACTTGCCAACCCCTTTCAATGAAAGTGCTTTTCGCCAGTCTCTACTTAGGGCTTCTTGCAGAGGAAACAAACCATAGAGACAAAACTGAGAACCACTTTATTTTGTCAAGTTTCAAAGAGCTACTACAAACCATGTTGGATTTAGAGTACCAAATTCATCTATCTATACAGGAGAGAAGAAAGTGAATCCTAAAAATAAAAACTGCTACTGAAAACGAATGCTTCAAACTAAAAGAAAAAAATTTGGTGAGCCAAGTAGGATTTGTGTACTGATTATTACCACCAAGTATCATCAAGATTGGGCGAAAAAATATTTGCTAGTATTTCGGAAACTCATAGATTCTTGGACGTTTGTCAACCCCTTTCAATGAAAGTGCTTTTCGCCAGTCTCTACTTAGGGCTTCTTGCAGAGGAAACAAACCATAGAGACAAAACTGAGAACCACTTTATTTTGTCAAGTTTCAAAGAGCTACTGCAAACCACGTTGGGTTTAGAGTTCCAAATTCATCTATCTATATTGGAGAGAACAGAGTGAAACCTAAAAATAAAAACTGCAACTGTAAACCAGCACTTAAACCTAGAAGATCAAAGTTTGTTGAGCCAAGTGGGATTTGTGTGGTGATCATTACCACCAAGTATCATCAACATAGGGTGAAAAAATATTTGCTGGTATTTCGGAAACTCGTAATTTCTTGGAAGCTTGGCAACCCCTTTCAATGAAAGTGCTTTTCCACAGTCTCTGCTTAGGGCTCCATGAAGAGGAAACAACCCATAGAGACAAAACTGAGAACTACTTTTTTTATAAAGTTTCAAAGAGCTTCTACAAACCATGTTGGATTTAGAGTTCCAAATTCATCTATCTATATATTAGAGAACAGAGTGAAACCTAAAAAATAAACTACAACTGTAAATGAAAGCCTTAACCCAGAAGAACAAAATTCGGTGAGACAAGTGGGATTTGTGTACTGATTATTACCACGCAGTATCATCAAGATTGGGTGAAAAAATATTTGCTGGTATTTCGGAAACTCGTAATTTCTTGGAAGCTTGGCAACTCCTTTCAATGAAAGTGCTTTTCGCCAGTCTCTGCTTAGGGCTCCTTAAAGAAGAAACAAACCATAGAGACAAACCTGAGAACTACTTTATTTTGTCAAGTTTTAAAGTGCTACTACAAACCATGTTGGATTTAGAATTCCAGATTTATTGATCTATATAGGAGACAATGGAGTGAAACCTATAAATAAAAACTGGTAGTGTAAACGAACGCTTCGAACTAGAAGAACAAAATTTGGTGATCCAAGTGGGATTTGTATACTGATCATTACCAACAAGTATCATCAAAATTGGGCGAAAAATATTTGCTGGTGTTTCGGAAATTGTACATTCTTGGACGCTTGAAAACCCCTTTCAATGAAAGTGCTTTTCGCTAGTCTCTGATTAGGCCTACTTGAAGAGTAAACAAACCATAGAGACAAAACTCAGAACTTCTTTATTTTGTCAAGTTTCAAAGCGCTACTACAAACCCTGTTGGATTTAGAGTTCCAAATTCATCTATCTATGTAGGAGAGAACAGGGTGAAACCTATAATAAAAACTGCTACTGTAAACGAAAGCTTCAACTTAGAAGAATAAAATTTGGTGAGCCAAGTGACAATTGTATACTGATCATTACCACTAAGTATCATCAAGATTGGGTGAAAAAATATTTGCTGGTATTTCGGAAACTCATTGATTCTTGGACTCATGCCAACCCCTTTCAATGAAAGTGCTTGTCGCCAGTCTCTGATTAGGACTACTTGAAGAGGAAACAACCCATAGAGACAAAACTGAGAACTACCTTATTTTGTCAAGTTTCAAAGATCTACTACAAACCATGTTGGATTTAGAGTTCCAAATTGATCTATCTATATAGGAGAGAATGGAGTGAAACCTAAAAATAAAATCTGTTACTCTAAACGAACGCTTCAACCTAGATGAAAAAATTTTGGTGAGCCAAGTGGGATTTGTGTACTGATCATTACCATCAAGAATGATCAAGATGGGTCAAAAAATATTTGCTGGTATTTCGGAAACTCGTATTTTCTTGAAAGCTTGGCAAAACCTTTCAATGAAAGTGCTTTTCCACAGTCTGCGCCTAGGGTTACTTGAGGAAGAAAGAAACCATAGAGTCCAAACTGAGAACTACCTTATTTTCTCAAGTTGCAAAGAGCTACTACAAACCATGTTGGACTTATAGTTCCAAATTCATCTATCTATATAGGAGAGAACAGAGTGAAACCTATAAATAAAAACTCCTACTGTAAACGAACGCTTCAGCCTAGAATAACAAAATTTGGTGAGCCAAGTGGGATTTTATAGTGATAATTACCACCAAGTGTCATCAAGATTGGGCGAAAACATATTTTCTGGTATTTCGGAAACTCATTGATTCTTGCACTTTTGCCAACCCCTTTCAATGAAAGTTCTTGTCGCCAGTCTCTGATTAGGACTACTTGAATAGAAAACAAACCATAGAGAAAAAACTGAGAACTACCTTATTTTGTCAAGTTTCAAAGATCTACTACAAACCATGTTGGATTTAGAGTTCCAAATTCATCTATCTATATAGGAGAGAACAGAGTGAAACCTAAAAATAATAACTGTTACTGTAAACGAACGCTTCAACCTAGAAGAACAAAATTTGGTGAGCCAAGTGGGATTTGTATACTGACCATTACCACCAAGTATCATCAAGATTGGGCGAAAAAATATTTGCTAGTATTTCAGAAACTCATTGATTCATAAACTCTTGCCAACCCCTTAAAATGAAAGTGCTTGTCGCCAATCTCTGATTTGGACTACTTGAAGAGGAAACAAACCATAGAGACAAAACTGAGATCTACTTTATTTTGTCAGCTTTCAAAGAGCTACTACAAACCATGCGGGATTCAGAGTTCCAAAGTTATGTATCTATATAGGAGATATCAGAGTGAAACCAAAAAATAAAAACTGCTACTGTAAACGCACTCTTCAACCTAGAAAAGCAAAATTTGGTGAGCCAACTTGGATTTGTGTACTGATCATTAGCACCAAGTATCATCAACATTGGGTGAAAAAATATTTGCTGGAATTTCAGAAACCCTTAATACTTGAAAGCGTGGCAACCCATGTCAATGAAAGTGGTTTTCCACTGTCTCGGCTTAGGGCCACTTTAAGAGGAAACAAACCATAGAGACAAAACAGAGAACTACATTATTTTGTCAAGTTTCAAAGAGCTACTTCAAAGCATGCTGGATTCAGATTTCCAGATTCATTTATCTATATAGGAGAGAACAGAGTGAAAACTAAAAATAAAATCTGCTACTGTAAACGAACGATTCAACTTAGAGAAACAAAATTTGGTGAGCCAAGTGGGACTTGTGTACTGATCATTACCACCAAGTATCATCAAGATTGGGTGAAAAAATATTTGCTGGTATTTCGGAAACTTGTAATTTCTTGGAAGCTTGGCAAGCCTTTCAATGAAAGTGCTTTTCCACAGTCTGTGCCTGGGGCTACTTAAAGAGAAAACAAACCATAGAGAAAAAACTGAGAACTACCTTATTTTGCCAAGTTTCAAAGAGCTACTACAAACCATGTTGGATTTAGAGTTCCAAATTCATCTATCTATATAGTAGAGAACAGAGTGAAACCTATAAATAAAAACTGCTACTGTAAACGAATGCTTCAACCTAGAAGAACAGAATTTGGTGACCCAAGTTGGATTTGTGTACTGATCATTTCCACCAAGTATCATCAAGATTGGGTGAAAAAATATCTGCTGGAATTTTGGAAACTCGTAATTTCTTTGAAGTTTGGCAACCCCTTTCAATGAAAGTGCTTTTTCACAGTCTCTGCTTAGGGCTACTTGAAGAGGAAAAAAAACATAGAGAAAAAAGATAGAACTACGTTATTTTGTCAAGTTTCAAAGAGCGATTACAAACCATGCTGGATTTAGAGTTCCAAATTCATCTATCTATATAGGAGAGAACGGAGTAAAACCTTAAAATAAAATCTGCTACTGTAAACGAATGCTTCAAACTAGATGAAATAAATTTGGTGAGCCAAGTGGTTTTTGTGTACTGATCATTACCACTAAGTATGATCAAGATGGGTGAAAAAATATTTGCTGGTATTTCGGAAACTGGTATTTTCTTGGAAGTTTGGCAAACCCTTTCAATGAAAGTGCTTTTCCACAGTCTGTGCCTAGGGCTACTTGAAGAGGAAACAAACCATAGAGACAAAACTGAGAACTACCTTATTTTGACAAGTTTCAAAGAGCTACTACAAACCATGTTGGATTTAGAGTTCCAAATTCATCTATCTATATAGGAGAGAACATAGTGAAACCAAAAAATAAAAACTGCTATTGTAAACGAACTCTTCAACCTAGAAAAGCAATATTTGGTGAGCCAACTTGGATTTGTGTACTCATCATTACCACCAAGTATCATCAACATTGGGTGAAAAAATATTTGCTGGTATTTCAGAAACTCGTAATACTTGGAAGCTTGGCAACCCATGTCAATGAAAGTGCTTTTCCACTGTCTCGGCTTAGGGCCACTTCAAGAGGAAACAAACCATAGAGAAAAAACTGAGAACTACTTTATTTTGTCAAGTTTCAAAGACCTACTACACACCATGTTGGATTTAGAGTTCCAAATTCATCTATGCATATAGGAGAGAACAGAGTGAAACCAAAACATAAAAACTGCTCCTGTAAACGAACGCGTCAACCCAGAAGATCAAAGTTTGGTGAGCCAAGTGGGATTTTTATACTGATCATTACCACCAAGTATCATCAAGATTGGGCGAAAAAATATTTTCTGGTATTTCGGAAACTCATTTATTCTTGCACTCTTGCCAACCCCTTTAAATGAAAGTTCTTGTCGCCAGTCTCTGATTAGGACTACTTTAAGAGGAAACAAACCATAGAGACAAAACTGAGAACTACTTTATTTTGTCAAGTTTCAAAGAGCGATTACAAACCATGTAGGATGTAGAGTTCAAAATTCATCTATCTATATAGGAGAGAACAGAGTGAAAACTAAAAATATAATCTGCTACTGTAAACGAACGATTCAACCTGGATGAACAAAATTTGGTGAGCCAAGTGGGAATTGTGTACTGATCATTACCACCAATTATGATCAAGATGGGTGAAAAAATATTTACTGGTATTTTGGAAAATCGTAATTTCTTTTAAGCTTGGCAACCCCTTTCAATTAAACTGTTTTTGCACAGTCTGTGCCTAGGGCTACTTGAAGAGGAAACAAACCATAGAGACAAAACAGATAACTACTTTATTTTGTCAAGTTTCAAAGAGCTACTACAAACCATGTTGGATTTAGAGTTCCAAATTCATCAATCTATATAGCATAGAACAGAGTGAAACCTAAAAATATTAACTGCCAGTGTAAACGAACGCTTCAACCTAGAAGAACAAAATTTGGTGAGCCAAGTGGGATTTGTATACTGATCATTACCACCAAGTATCATCAAGATTGGTAGAAAAAATACTTGCTGGTATTTCGAAAACTCGTTGATTCATGGACTCTTGCCAACCCCTTAAAATGAAAGTGCTTGTCGCCAGTCTCTGATTAGGACTACATGAAGAGGAAACAAACCATAGAGAAAAAACTGTGAACTACTTTATTTTGTCACGTTTCAAAGAGCTACTACAAACCATGTTGGATTTAGAGTTCCAAATTCATCTATCTATCTATGGGAGAGAACGAAGTGAAACCTAAAAATAAAAACTGCTACTGTAAACGAAACCTTCAACCTAGAAGAACAAAATTTGGTGAGCCAAGTGGGATTTGTGTCCTGATCATTATCACCAAGTATGATCAAGATTGGATGAAAAAATATTTGCTGGAATTTCGGAAACTCGTAATTTCTTTGAAGTTGGCAACCCCTTTCAATTAAAGTGCTTTTCCACACTCTCTGCTTTGGGCTACATGAAGAGGAAACAAACAATAGAGACAAAACTGAGATCTACTTTATTTTGTCAGCGTTCAAAGAGCTACTACAAACCATGTTGGATTTAGGGTTCCAAATTCATCTATCTATATAGGAGAGAACAGAGTGAAACCAAAAAATAAAACTGCTACTGTAAACGAACTCTTCAACCTAGAAAAGCAAAATTTGGTGAGCCAACTTGGATTTGTGTACTGATCATTACCACCAAGTATCATCAACATTGGGTGAAAAAATATTTGCTGGTATTTCAGAAACTCGTAATACTTGGATGCTTGGCAACCCATGTCAAAGAAAGTGCTTTTCCACTGTCTCGGCTTAGGGCCACTTCAAGAGGAAACAAACCATAGCGAAAAAA
The DNA here is from genome assembly GCF_048772815.1 of Callospermophilus lateralis. Lineage (NCBI taxonomy): Eukaryota > Metazoa > Chordata > Mammalia > Rodentia > Sciuridae > Callospermophilus > Callospermophilus lateralis. Next base: position 98,425 of record NW_027514682.1, on the reverse strand, counting down.
CTGAGAACTACTTTATTTTGTCAAGTTTCAAAGAGCTACTACAAACCATGTTGGATTTAGAGTTCCAAATTCATCTATGTATATAGGAGAGAACAGAGTGAAACCAAAAAATAAAAACTGCTACTGTAAACGAACGTTTCAACCTAGAAGATAAAATTTGGTGAGCCAAGCGGGATATTCATACTGATCATTCCACCATGTATTATCAAGATTGGCCGAAAAAATATTTGCTGGTGTTTCAGAAACTCGTAGATTCTTGGACGTTTGACAACCCCGTTCAATGAAAGTGCTTTTGGTCAGTCTCTGATTAGGGCTACATGAAGAGGAAATATATCATAGAGACAAAACTTTGAACTTCTTTATTTCATCAAGTTCAAAGAGCTACTACAAGCGATGCGGGATTTAGAGTTAAAATTCATCTATCTACATAGGAGAGAACAGAGTGAAAACTAAAAATATTAATTGCTAGTGTAAACGAACGCTTCAACCTAGAAGAACAAAATTTGGTGAGCCAAGTGGGATTTGTGTACTGATCATTACCACTAAGTATGATTAATATGGGTGAAAAAATGTTTGCTGGTATTTCGGAAACTCATAATTTTTTGAAAGCTTGGCAACCCCTTTCAATGAAAGTGCTTTTCCACAGTCTCTGCTTAGGGCTCCTTGAAGAGGAAACAACCCATAGAGACAAAACTGAGAACTACTTTTTTTTATCAAGTTTCAAAGAGCTACTACAAACCATATTGGGTTTAGAGTTCCAAATTCATCTATCTATTTTGGTGAGAACTGAGTGAAACCTAAAAATAAAAACTGCAACTGTAAACCAACGCTTAAACCTAGAAGAACAAAGTTTGTTGAGCCAAGTGGGATTTGATTGGTGATCATTACCACCAAATATCATGAAGATTGGGAGAAAAAATATTTGCTGGTATTTCCGAAACTCGTAATTTCTTAGAAGCTTGGCAACCCCTTTTAATGAAAGTGCTTTTCGCCAGTCTCTGATTAGGGCTACTTGAAGAAGACACAAAACATAGAGAAAAATCTGAGAACTACTTTATTTTGTTAAGTTTCAAAGAGCTCCTATAAACCATGTTGGATTTAGAGTTCCAAATTCATCTATCTATATAGGAGAGATCAGAGTGAAACCTTAAAATAAAAACTGCTATTGTAAACGAATGCTTCAACCTAGAAGATCAAAATTTGGTGAGCCAAGTGGGATTTATGTAATGATCATAACCACCAAGTATTTTCAAGATTTTGTGAAAAAATATTTGCTGGTATTTCAGAATCTCGTAATGTCTTGGAAGCTTGGCTACCCCTTTCAATGAAAGTGATTTTCCACAGTATCTTGTTAGAGCTACTTGAAGAGGAAACAAACCATAGAGACAAAACTGAGAACTAATTTAATTCGTCAAGTTTCAAAGAGCTGCTACCCACCATACGGGATTTAGAGTTAAAATTCATCTATTTATATAGGAGAGAACAGAGTGAAAACTAAAAATAATAACAGCTATTGTAAACGAACGCTTCAACCTAGTAGATCAAAACTTGGTGAGCCAAGTGAGAATTGTATACTGATCATTACCACCAAGTATCATAAAGATTGGGCGAAAATATATTTGCTGGTATTTCGGAAACTCGTTGGTTCTTGGAATCTTGCCAACACCTTTCAATGTAAGTTCTTTTTGCCAGTCTCTGATTAGGACTACATGAAGAGGAAACAAACCATAGAGACAAAACTGAGAACTAATTTATTTTGTCAACTTTCAGAGAGCTACTACTAACCATGTTGGATTTAGAGTTCCAAATTCATCTATCCATATAGGAGAGAACAGAGTGAAACCTTAAAATATAAACTGCTACTGTAAACGAATTGCTTGAACCTGGAAGAACAAAATTTGGTGAGCCAAGTGGGATTTGTATACTGATCATCACCACCAAGTATCATCAAGTTTGGGTGAAAAAATATTTGCTGGTATTTAGGAAACTCGGAATTTCTTGGAAGCTTGGCAACCCCTTTCAATGAATCTCCTTTTCCACAGTCTCTTCTATGGGCTCCTTGAAGTGGAAACAAACCATAGACACAAAACTGAGAACTACTTTATTTTGTCATGTTTCAACGAGCTACTACAAACCATGTTGGATTTAGAGTTCAAAATTCATCTATCTATATAGGAGAGAACATAGTGAAACCAAAAAATAAAAAAAACTCGTAATTTCTTGGATGCTTGGCAACCCCTTTCAATGAAAGTGCCTTTCCACAGTCTGTGCCTAGGGCTACTTGAATAGGAAACAAACCTTAGAGACAAAACTGAGAAGTACTATATTTTGTCAAGTTTCACAGAGCTACTACAAACCATGTTGGATATAGAGTTCCAAATACATCTATCTATATAAAAAAGAACAGACTGAAAACTAAAATAAAAACTTCTACTCTAAAGGAACGCTTAAACCTAGTAGAACAAAATTTGTGATCGAAGTGGGATTTCTGTACTGATCATAACCACCAATTATGATCAAGATTGGGTGAAAAAATATTTGCTGGTATTTCGGAAACTCTTAGATTCTAGGACGCTTCCAACCCCTTTCAATGAATGTGCTTTTCGCCAGACTCTGATTAGGGCTACTTGAAGAGGAAACAAACCATTGAAACAAAACAGAGAACTACATTATTTTTTTCAATTTTCAAAGAGATACTACAAACCATGTTGGATTCAGAGTTCCAAATTCATCTATCTATATAGGAGAGAGGAGAGTGAAACCTAAAAATAAAAACTGCTACTGTAAACGAACGCTTCAACCTAGAAGAAAAAATTTGGTGAGCCAAGTGGGATTTGTGTACTGATCATTTCCACCAAGTATCATCAAGATTGAGTGAAAAAATATCTGCTGGAATTTCGGAAACTCATAATTTCTTTGAAGTTTGGCAACCCCTTTCAATGAAAGTACTTTTTCACAGTCTCTGCTTAGGGCTACTTGAAGAGGAAAAAAACATAGAGAAAAAAGAGAGAACTACTTTATTTTGTCAAGTTTCAAAGAGCGATTACAAACCATGCTGGATTTAGAGTTCCAAATTCATCTATCTATATAGGAGAGAACGTAGTGAAACCTTAAAATAAAATCTGCTACTGTAAACGAATGCTTCAAACTAGATGAAATAAATTTGGTGAGCCAAGTGGTTTTTGTGTACTGATCATTACCACTAAGTATGATCAAGATTGGGCGAAAAAATATTTTCTGGTATTTCGGAAACTCATTTATTCTTGCACTCTTGCCAACCCCTTTAAATGAAAGTTCTTGTCGCCAGTCTCTGATTAGGACTACTTTAAGAGGAAACAAACCATAGAGACAAAACTGAGAACTACTTTATTTTGTCAAGTTTCAAAGAGCGATTACAAACCATGTAGGATGTAGAGTTCAAAATTCATCTATCTATATAGGAGAAAACAGAGTGAAAACTAAAAATATAATCTGCTACTGTAAACGAACGATTCAACCTGGATGAACAAAATTTGGTGAGCCAAGTGGGAATTGTGTACTGATCATTACCACCAATTATGATCAAGATGGGTGAAAAAATATTTACTGGTATTTTGGAAAATCGTAATTTCTTTTAAGCTTGGCAACCCCTTTCAATTAAAGTGTTTTTGCACAGTCTGTGCCTAGGGCTACTTGAAGAGGAAACAAACCATAGAGACAAAACAGATAACTACTTTATTTTGTCAAGTTTCAAAGAGCTACTACAAACCATGTTGGATTTAGAGTTCCAAATTCATCAATCTATATAGCATAGAACAGAGTGAAACCTAAAAATATTAACTGCCAGTGTAAACGAACGCTTCAACCTAGAAGAACAAAATTTGGTGAGCCAAGTGGGATTTGTATACTGATCATTACCACCAAGTATCATCAAGATTAGTAGAAAAAATACTTGCTGGTATTTCGAAAACTCGTTGATTCATGGACTCTTGCCAACCCCTTAAAATGAAAGTGCTTGTCGCCAGTCTCTGATTAGGACTACATGAAGAGGAAACAAACCATAGAGAAAAAACTGTGAACTACTTTATTTTGTCACGTTTCAAAGAGCTACTACAAACCATGTTGGATTTAGAGTTCCAAATTCATCTATCTATCTATGGGAGAGAACGAAGTGAAACCTAAAAATAAAAACTGCTACTGTAAACGAAACCTTCAACCTAGAAGAACAAAATTTGGTGAGCCAAGTGGGATTTGTGTCCTGATCATTATCACCAAGTATGATCAAGATTGGATGAAAAAATATTTGCTGGAATTTCGGAAACTCGTAATTTCTTTGAAGTTGGCAACCCCTTTCAATTAAAGTGCTTTTCCACACTCTCTGATTTGGGCTACATGAAGAGGAAACAAACAATAGAGACAAAACTGCGGTCTACTTTATTTTGTCAGCGTTCAAAGAGCTACTACAAACCATGTTGGATTTAGGGTTCCAAATTCATCTATCTATATAGGAGAGAACAGAGTGAAACCAAAAAATAAAACTGCTACTGTAAACGAACTCTTCAACCTAGAAAAGCAAAATTTGGTGAGCCAACTTGGATTTGTGTACTGATCATTACCACCAAGTATCATCAACATTGGGTGAAAAAATATTTGCTGGTATTTCAGAAACTCGTAATACTTCGATGCTTGGCAACCCATGTCAAAGAAAGTGCTTTTCCACTGTCTCGGCTTAGGGCCACTTCAAGAGGAAACAAACCACAGCGAAAAAACTGAGAACTACTTTATTTTGTCAAGTTTCAAAGAGCTACTACAAACCATGTTGGATTTAGAGTTCCAAATTCTTCTATGTATATAGGAGAGAACAGAGTGAAACCAAAAAATAAAAACTGCTACTGTAAACGAACGCTTCGACCTAGAAGATAATATTTGGTGAGCCAAGTGGGATATTCATACTGATCATTCCACCATGTATTATCAAGATTGGCCGAAAAAATATTTGCTGGTGTTTCAGAAACTCATAGATTCTTGGACGATTGACAACCCCGTTCAATGAAAGTGCTTTTGGTCAGTCTCTGATTAGGGCTACATGAAGAGGAAATATATCATAGAGACAAAACTTTGAACTTCTTTATTTCATCAAGTTCAAAGAGCTAC